>NC_133376.1:26903602-27127411 GCF_049309525.1 Garra rufa
GAATTTATCAGCTTATCAACGTATCAGGTTGTAGTTTCCTTGGTGCTCGACACTCGACTTATCGTGACTACATTTAAGATGGCGGCGGCCGCTAAACTTCTTGCGGTTACTGTCTGTATAAATCTACTTGTAAATAAACTACCGGTGCTTTTTCTAAGTTCTCAATGTCTCGTTTTAAATGTCAGGGCCCTTGGAAGTCTACCAATGAAGTGTGGAGCTACTTTGTGCCTCGTAAATGGCGTAAAAAAGTGATTTATTTACATGGCTCCTTCGATGCCCGATTGACTTTCATTGACAAGCTGTTGTGAGCATCGGCTAACTGACCCCAGATTTCGGACAGCAGTGGACAAGACGAGATGAGATATGCAAGGTACGTTTACACTCGGTATCATGATTCAATACACTTTAGGTCAAAATCACACCGGAGTTCTCCTTTAATAGGTCATCCTTAAGGCACGGAAATCAATTTTCACTTTCTGCATTTTGGTATGGCCTTTAATGTTTCCCGTTGTTCTCTTAAAGGAGTACTTAACACCTTCCTTTGTCCCAGGAATCTTTAATGAATAGAAAAACTTCAATTACCTGAAACATAAATCATTACTTCTCAGCAATTAAAAGCATCTTTGCTAAATTAAAGTATTAATTTCTTTTAAAAATATATAATAATGGATATCTTACTGACCTCACACTTTTAAACAGTTGATGTGTGTATTTTAATACTTAATTGCTCTTCAACAAGTTGTGTCAGAGAATATTCTTAGTATTCTGATGTTAACAGCGTAGCTATTTAAAAATCTCACTGAACTCTGGAATCTTATTCAATATTCATTAATGTGAATGCTCCCTAACTACAATACTCTCTGCTGGTAGGCCCGAGCTGATCAATAATTCAGCACTATATTGGTGCACTGACAGCCAAGCAACACATTCCCATACTTTTTTTTCTTGACCTTACGATATCACCTACAAAATAATACAATAATAAAAGAGAAAATCAATTTTTCTTTGAGCAAGTGCATCACATGCATTATACGTTTCCTTAAATATACAGAATCACAAATTCAAAAGAAATCCCATGGATCTTTTGAAAAAACATTCCATATCTATCTATTTAAAGTCTCCATACAGAGAATTAACATGCTATTGAAATACAAGACTTTCTTCTTGCCCTTTTAAAACGCCTCTCTCTCACATACACACAAACATAGGTACTCACTCTCTCTCTCTCTCTCTCTCTCTCTCTCTCTCTCTCTCTCACACACACACACACACACACACACACACACAAGGAAATGCTGTGATGGTGGGAGCCCAAGGGAGGCTATTTTATTTTCAGGTGCTGCAGTGATTGTGTGGGTCATCTGTTGAGTCTAGCTCAATGTCAGCCCCTCCAGGAGAAGAGAGGCGACTCAGGCAGAGCTGAGCAGGGTGGCTGATCACTGACATCCCAGGCCGCATCTCACTCTCCTCTCCACAGGCAGCCAGAGAAAAAGACCACGGCATTCGTGATAAAAGAGGCATTCAGTTGAGAACACCAAAGACCTAATCGGCAAAAACAGCCTTAAGATTGCTCCCGATCCCAGAAGGCAAAAAAAAAAAAAAAAAATTCGAGAGATAGTGGATTTCTGTACCCCGCACTAATATTTTTTATTTATTTATTTTCCTCTTGACACATCTCGAACGAGATTAGGATCCAATTCAATTAACTTTTATCTGGATGAAATATTTCTAGGGAAAAAAAAAGACAAGAAAGCGATCATGGCCGCACTTCAACAAAGAGTTTCACATACTGGGATCACAGTCATGTTTCTGTGTTGCAACAAAGTGGATTTACATTGCAAATCAAAATGCAGATGGGGTCGATTTTGCATTTTAATGCGCTTCCACTGGAGAGGAACTCTGCCACTCTGACAAGTTTTGGCTGCCCTGGTTTGCTTCTTAAACAACAACAACCTGTTCTTGAATGGAGAGGAAATGTAAAGAAAGCACCATACAGTCAGTGGCATTGCACTTACGTGTTTTTTATAAAAGAATCAGGTGCAGAACAATTGGAAAAGCAAGAGGATGCCAGTGCTTTATTTCACTTTCTTTCTCTTTTTTATCTAGCCACTACAAACACACATAATTTGACTGATAAACACACATGAAGAACAATCAAAGAAAGATTCTGGTAAATCAATGTTTAAGGCTCATAGCGGGCTTACGAACAGCTAATATACAAACGCAAGCATGAACCAGTCTCGCTTTTGAATAAAGAGTACTGTATTCAAACTATTGGAAGAAATTTCTTTGTAGAGCCATTGATTTTTCTTCTCTTTTACTGTTTAGCCAACCTTGAAGGAGTCCACCAACGATCCCAGCGAGAGCCGTTTTGTTCATTCTGAATGCATCATATTTTCAGTGGGTTCAAAGGTCTGCAGTGCATCATCTTAAAATAACAGAAATGGGATGCATGCACACAGCCGTTTTCGCAGTACTCCACAGCTGTAAGTATTATGCATTTAGATGAAAGTGTTGCGGAAATCTTTTGAGGAGAGAAAGCGAGCGGCGTTGCAAACCATCGGAGGTGATAAAGTTCATGCGGCAGGGCTAAACAGTGGAATAGACAATAAGAGTATGCTAATAATGCTCGGCAAACGGCAAACCCACCAGGCATCTCTTCTCGAAGTGCTGTCTTGCATGCAAAATTGTTGATTCGAGTGTTTTTAATTAGAGTCACAGTGAGAGGTGAATTTTTTAATTTCACATCAGGCTGCAGACGTCCACTTAGACATGGCTTTGCAGGTATGGACCCTTTCATAGGGGATATTATTCTTCTTGCAGTGCTGCTTATGAGCACCTCATCACTATTTAAGAACTGCTGAAGAGGGCATGGTGAGTCTTTATTGCCCGCATCCCGCTGTCATCTCTGCATTTCTGCGGGTCATCGAGGCTGCACGGGGGAGCGTGATTAGGGGTGTACTCACACTAGGCAGTTTGAACCGTGCCCGAGTGCGTTTGACCACCAAAGCGCGGTTCGTTTGACTAGTGTGAGTGCTCCGAACCGTGCCCGGGCGCGGCTCGATTAGCCGTCCCTGGCCCGCTTGGAAGAGGTGGGCCAGAGCACGGTTCAGTTGGACTCGGGCGCGGTTCGCATGCAGTGTGAGCACTAACCGTGCTGGAGCACGGAACAGGACGCGTGATGTCGCGTTTTTGCGAGGTAATCAACGTTTTTATAGTCCATAATCAAAGCTGCAAAGTCCTTGCTGCACTTCAGCTGGTAATTAAAAACCTCCTCGTACGAACAGCAAGATTGCGCGGAAATTTTCGTGCCACAAAGACGAAAGACCTGTTTAATAATAGGCTGTGAGAGGGCTGTGGACCACCGCGGACCAAACGATTTAAAATAATTATCCACAAAGTAAACTATTTCGCGTTCAGCGCGAGCGTTGCTCTTCCTGTTTATCCTGAAACCATCGCAACATAATAACGTAAGCGTGCTCCGGCACGAATGCTGAAACCCTATGTGAGTGCAGGCCAGAGGGGGAGTGGGGAGGGGGGACAATCGTACTCGAGCCCGGTTCACAGCAACCGTGCCTAGTGTGAGTACACCCTAAAACACACGCTGTGGGGTTATAGCGGTTCGCTCGCTCTACGACGCCGGCACGTTTTAGAAGAATTCTTAAGTGTTAGTAAATGATGAAACAATACGTGCCGTCTGTCGGAAATGTTGGAAGAATGACAGGTTGTCAATTAAAGTTCTCGTAATCACCCCTGTCACGGAGCTGCCAGATTCCATTACAGCCCCTGCCAGGACGGCGGAGTTTTCACGTTCTTAATTGCACTGCTCATTTGAGGGAAAAATAAAATGTTTTAAGCAGAACATTCCAGCTAATGTTTTAATTGTGTTTTTATCTTGAGCATCATAAAAAGACAGAGAGAGACATCTTCTCCTGGGAGAGCCTCAGCTGGCAGTATTCTCGAGACTCTGTGACAGCATTAATGAATGACAGATGTGTCCGTCGGATCAAAGATGCCCTAATTTATCCGATTCAAATCTCTCAGGACGTGTAATATGCAGATGCGGAGGGAAACGAGCTGACTATCTCAATATACCTTTCTCCTGAAAATTAGGTGCGAAATGAAGTGGACGTGTCGAGCTGCACTTCGCAACACCCATTTCAAAAACGCACGGTCTGCTTGAAACTACTTCTAAAAATAGTCCTTTTGTTCTGATCGTATCCGTCGTTGTATCTGTACAAACCTTCAGGAAGTTTCAATTTAGCTACCCATCATAGTCAAAAAAGAACTACTTGTAAAATACGTCTAACAGATGTTCTTATACTCATGCAAGTAAAGAAGCAATCATCAGTACTAACGCAGTTATTCCAGAACAGTAACACTGAGATGATTTACAACGCACATGGTGCATAACTCACCAAATTTCCTCTCTGAACTTCGGTGAGAGTGTGGACAGCCACAGCAGTGCTTTCTGGGTCACAGCCTAGCTGATCAATGAGCGTGGATAGAAATTTGGGACTTTGGAGACTGCAAATGTAAGCAGCTCTGACCCACTTACAGAGCCATGTGGGCAGTAAAAGGGCACAGAGATAATGAGAAACTGGACAGGCAGTGGCACTGCGGAGCATGCAGATGTAGGGTGAGAGATTGCCACTTGCTGACAGGTGCTCCGTCACAAGACAGGCAAATCATGGCCTGCGGTAATCTCTGATTGGCACTTAATGAGCAAACGCCACTGACGTGAAGGCCACAACCTTTGGTTGCAAAAGAACGTCTTGGATTGGAAATCTGAATTCATTTAAAATGGCTTCTTGAAAATATCACACACTCATTTGCTTTACTTTATAGTCAAATAATGCACAGATAAACTAGGCATCAATATATTATTTTTTGTTTCATCTTTATGAGCCAGTATTGTAATCTTTCTATTTTATTTTTAACAGTATAATAGAGAAATTTTAATATGTATTTATTTTTGATCAACATTAAAATTCCACACTATACTGCCTAAGAAAAACTACAAGTGAATTTAGGCATCACAAAATAACCCACAGAATAAATGGTCATTTTTGGATTCGCTAAAACTTACTTTAAAGAAAAAAGAAATAAAGATAATAACTGTTATTCAAAGGTTTGGGATCAGTAGGATATTTAATGTTTTTTTTTTTAAAGAAGTCTCTTATGCTTATCAAAGTTCCATTTATTTGATAAAAAAAACTACAGAAGAAAACGATATTATTTTATATTATATACTACCAGTCAAAAGTTTGGACACATTTCCCCATCAAAGAGAATGGGGAAGTGTGTCCACACTTTTGACTGGTAGTGTTAAATGGAGTTTTCTATTTTAAAATAATTTAAGATAGAATGTATATCTGTGATGCAAAGTTGAATATTCATCAGCCATTACTTCAGTCTTTAGTGTCACACGATCCTTCAGAAATTATTTAGATATGCTTATTTATTATCAATGTTAAAAACTATTGTGCTGCTTAATATTTTTTTGGAACCTGTGATACTTTTTTCAGGATTCCTTTATGATTAAAAAGTTTGAAAGAAAAGCATTTATTCAAAATAGAAATCTTTTCTAACAATATCACTTTTATCAATTTAACATGCTTGCTGAAAAAATTTTATTAATTTTCTTCAACCAAACAAAGAAGGAAAATTTTTACCCAAACGTTAAACGATGTATTGAATATTGTTATAAAAATCTATTTTAAATAAATGCTGTTGTTTATATCTTTATATTTTTATAAGAACATCACAGGTTCCAAAGAAATATTAGGCAGCACAACTGTTTCCAACATTAATAATAATTCAGCATATTAGAATGATTTCTGAAGGATCATGTGACATGGAAGACTGGAGTAATGATGATGAAAATTTAGCTTTGCATCACAGGAATAAAATATAGTTTAATGTATATTAAAATAGAAAACCACTATTTTAATTTGTAATAAAATTTCACAATATTATTGTTTTTTCTGTATTTTTAATCAAATAAACAGCCTTGATGAGCAGAAAAAATTTTTAAAAAGCAGAAAAACATTAAAAATCTTACTTAAACTTTTTAACGGCAGTGTGTGTATATAAATACACACACACATAGTTTTTTATGTCTATGCAATATTCAAATGAGTGGATATTAAAAGTCACTGGTTTAATGCTAAAACGCAGTCTGCCACAGTTAAAGCGACAGAAAAATCTATTCCACTATGCGTAAATGTTAACAGTTCCATTATGATGTGGTCGTGTCTCATGAGGACTGATTGGATATGAGAACGTATGATAAAGACATAATTGAATTGGGCCCCTAGTGTTCTGCAGTAATATAGGGACCTAAGTAATATATTCACTTCCAAAACCTCTTTTAAACCAGTTAAGCCTCCATAAAGCAGGTCGTCTCAACATACTACTCAACAAATGTCTTCAGGTCTTCCTGGCTCCCTGGCACAGATGCCAATGTTTTACAAAGGCCTTGTTGAGGGCCTTTCCTCTTATCTCCATCCAGTCAAAGAAAACCAACAGCTGATCTTAGCTCGTGCATTCACACCTCCTGGCATGACACCTTACACTCGACTTGGCCCTCTATGCCTTATCAAATGTCTCATTAGCATTCCCTAGCCATAGCACTTCATAAAAGGAGCTAGTAATTCCGGACAGGCTCCCGCTGAGCCAACGTCTTCCTCAGCCATTATCAGATCCCTCATGCCTGCGTGGAGCGTTCTCCCTCCGTCTGTGACCTGCAAACTGTCTGGGCTGGGTTTACCTCACTGTGCTGCAGCCATGCGCCTCCTCAGTACACTATCCATTTATCAGAGCGGGCTGGAGCCTCCAGAGTTCAATCGTGATGCGAGAGTGCTGGGAATCTGTGGTGAGATCTGTGCGGAAACAGGGATGGACGGGGAATTGTTCATTAGTGTATTGAGGTAAATTCACAGGATGTTACGTGTAAGGCCTAAAATGACTGATTGCTGGAGAATATGTTTCCATCAAAAGCGGTTAAATGTCACTCGGAAGGTTTATTCCAACCAACATTGCATGGATTATATAAACAGGATTATCAACATGCATAGGCAGGCAATGTGGCTCTTTAGGGCATACGTTTCCACGATTGGATTACACAGGCCTGTTTCATATGCAGGGCACACATTTCTCGAGCAGCAAAAGGCAAGACGCAGAGGTGTTAGATAGTTGGTGAACTCTTAGTATGTAGTGTGCATGGCGATGAGCTGCACGTGAGCTGGTGCACGTCACCAGTGATTATATCAGTTACTCATAAAGAAGGAAGCAGCACAGTGACATGACTTTTAATGGCTCCTACTTACTTAACTGGAAGCATTTCAGTCTTTCAACTCTCACAGTTGGAGTTCCGACATAGCCGCCGACCTTGGCTCTGACTTCAGTACTTGGAATCCTTCTTTTTTACTTCACAAGTAGAAAGAGCAGAGCTCATTTTCCTTTTTTAATACATCTACTTTTCTAACATCTCATGAGGTTTATGCTTTCATATGTTTCTATTTTTTTCACTTACAGAAATTCATTTGCTATTTCGCTGATGGTCAGTCGTAGGCAAGGTTCGGAAATATTTTGAAGCTCTTTGCTAATTTACTTAGTGTGTGGTGATTCGAAAATGTAACAGCAGTAAAAATAACCCTGAAAAACACATTCGATTGCTTTGATGTTTAGAGCTGAAATCTAAAATCTAAGAAAACACATGAGTAAAATAAATTACATGTCACAACAGCTGCTTATTTTTGCTTTTACAAGTAACGCCCCGTAAACAACTTCTTATTGACCTTGTTTTTGAATAAGCATGGGGGACACTCACCACTGCAGACTGCTTCATTGTAGATTATAATAGAAGTCTTAGTCTTCACCTTTAAAGGATTAGTTCGCTACTGAATTAAAATTTCCTGATAATTTACTCACCCCCCATGTCATTCAAGGTTCATATCTTTCTTTCTACAGTTAAAAAGAAATGAAGGTTTTTGAGAAAAACATTTTAGGATTTTTCTCCATATAGTGGACTTCAATGGGAACCAATGGGTTGAAGGTCCAAACTGCAGTTTCAATAAGGCTTCAAAGGGCTCTACACATTCCCAGCCAAGGAATAAGGGTCTTATCTAGTAAAACGATTGGTAATGTTCTTTAAAAAAAATATCTAAATTTATATACTTTTTAACCACAAATGCTCATCTTGCACTAGCTCTGCGATGTGCATCTATAGTTATGTTTCCATCACCCTGTTTTTATGTGCATTTTGAAGTATTGCATCAGAAACGAGTGATGGAAATACCACATTTCGAATAAAAATCTCTTAATTTTCAAAACAGTTTTTACGCTCACTTAAGGTGGCTTTTGACTTGTGTGAAAAAGGGTTTCATGCAAATAATGGGATATGGAAATGCATTTGCTAAATAAATTTCTCCATAGGCATCAAAAAGATCACGTGACTTTGTGCTATGGGAAGGCAAAACCTGACTAACCAGCGGACCGATCTCGTTCCACAGCATCTGAAATGTTGCTATGGTCATTCTGAAATGCCCGAGCATTAAATGTATAATTGCCTCCAGGAAATGTCTTACACAACTGTGTTCCCAAACAGCAGGGATCCACCTCTAAAAGCAATGACTGCAATTACCACAAATACTTTGTTTCGTCTGCTCGCTCCGAGGCGTAATTTGTTATATATGAAAATGATTACATTCTTCTCCTACTTTATTAGTGATAGTTTATCAGGAAGTGATGATTTTGTTCTCTTTGACTTGTTGGATGGAAACGGAGCTTATTTGCAAATGTTTTATGTGAAATTCCAATTTTGCGTGTAAGTTAAATTCACAACTTTGGATGGAAACTCAGTTTATGAATCACGCATTACGAAATCAGATTGGAAAAGTTGCGTGCGGTTAGTTATTCGTTGGTTCAAAAAGACAAGGTAGGGTGAAAAATCTCATCTTCTCCAAATTCAAAATCATGCAACATTGTTGTTTTACCTTTTTGTAAAGGGTCCACGTTTGCTTTGTAAACACTGGGTCGGAACTTTCACCAATGTCATGTTGCGTGACCTTTAAAATGTGACTACGTAATGCATCATGGATGCAGAGCTAGTGCAAGATGAGCATTTGTGGTTAAAACATATACAAATTTTTCTTTTTATTTTAGAAAATGACCAATTGTTTCGCTAGAAACTGCAGTTTTGACCTTCAATCCACTGGGAACCACTAAAGTCCACTATATAGAGAAAAATCCTGGAATGTTTTCCTCAAATGAAGAAATCAAGACATTAACATCTTGGATGACATGGGGGTGAGTATATTATTAGGAACTTTTAATTTTGGTTTGAACTAATCCTTTAAGATATAATTCACCCAAACATTTCTACCATCATTTACTCACCCTCATGTCATTCACTTTCTTCTGTGGAACACCAACATTCTTACCATATTACTAACACTATGGTAATTTACTAACATTCTTCAACACATCTTATTTTGTGTTCCGTAGAAGGAAGAAAGAGGAAATTATGATGTTTTCATTTTTGTCCGAATTATCCCTTTAACTCCAGGACTTAATTCAGTGTGCAGGCATTTTCTAATTATTTACTGACCCTAAAGGGAAAACAAAAAATAATCTTGTACTCACTCTGTCCTTCTGGATTTAACAGTTTATACAAACATTCCCTTGTATAACAGTTTTGAAAGAAGTCACAATGTGACTTCCATACACATCTACATATGGTTTTCTGTCTATCAACTTAAAAAATGTAGGTTTAGAAAGAGAAAGATGACGATAGAGATGCCATTCATCTTTAATCGCTTGTGCGCACATGGCGACGATAAGGATCAGCGATATCAAATGAATTCCACGTTATTTCAGTTTTTTAATTGGGTTCAGTTGATAAAGGAATCTGTTATCTAAGTAGGAGGATGCTTGTGTCTCTGGGCAAAGACAGACGGATGTGAATCGTCGAGAGCAAACATTGTCTCATCGCTACAAGAACGATTGTGCTCGACATGAATATCTTTTCTTAGACATCAAACTCATTACACGCTGAGCACCAGACTCTGAGCAACAATGTGAGCAGATCCCTGGAGTTCACTACAAAGGGCAAGAGGAGAAATAAGAAAAATAATAGAATACCATTCAAGGGTCAGAGGGTAAAGTGTGAAGTGGTCTGAAAGCAATCAATCATAACCGTGGCTCCGCCGGGTGAATCTCCACGGTGCCACTGACTATGATATGCTACGAGGACCTCGCTTTGATCAAAACAGTCTGTCTTAATTCATGCACAGTCATTAAAGCGGCAACTGATTATTCCAAGCAATAATTTTCCATTTGATAATGCCATTCAGCAGGCCTATCTCATGCTGCTCAGTTAGCAGGCAGTTGAGGCAACAGTCCCTCATACAAGCTACAGGCACTTTATTCAGCTAATTTGTGGGTGAAAAAAAAATCTACAGATGGACTCTATCCAGACTCAAAATGAATTCCTTTGAGGAGGCCTATTGATCCTGTCTTTTTCTACCCTATTAATGACGCTTTCCCTCACTGCCCTCATGTGGGACGACTGCTGCTACTGATGGAGGGGTGGAGTCTGACAGGCTATAACTGGAGTTTCCAATGCAACTCATGCAGCAGGCCTGGATCCTTTTATGCACAGTGACATCTGAGGAGCAAAGTGTGTGTGAGAGGGGAGGTTAAGGGGCGCAGCCAGACAGTGCTTTAGCTGTGAACAGTCTCAGTGTAATGCTCTGCTGGGTGCATCACAACAGGAAGAAGGAAAGCACCAAAGGTCATGATACCACAGTGAGAGGACAACAACAAGGCAGAAACCAAAAGAAGCACTAGAAAGGCTGGAGCGTGTTGCTGACTAAACGCAAAAAGAGTGAAATATCTGAAACATTTTGATGCGCTCAGCTGTTCAAGAAATTAAAGGGGTCCTGTAATGAAAAATTGAATTCTCCTTGATCTTTTGGAACTGAAAAACTCAATGTACCATACACATCATCAAAGTTTTAAAAATGAAAAAGACTTTGCCAGCTCAGCCAAGTTGCAAAAGCAGTTCTTTCCAAACTTCATTTCAAGTAACTGAATACATTAATATATGACTGACCACATTTACACCACCCAGTAGTGGTGAAGTAATATGGACGAAGTAGGATAGACACTATTACTCCAAATCAAAATGATGATGCTATTATTGGCTTAAAGGGATAGTTTACCCAAAAATGAATATTCTGTCATTAATTACTCACTCTCATGTTGTTCCAAACCAGTAAGACCTTCATTCGTCTTCAGAACACAAATTAAAGGATTACTCCACTTCCAGAATAACAATTTCCTCATAATTTACTCACACCCATGTCATCCAAGATATTCATGTCCTTCTTTCTTCAGCTGCAAAGAGTTTTTTGAGGAAAACATTTCAGGGTTGTTCTCCATATAGTGGACTTCAATGGTGCTCAATGGATTGAAGGTTAAAAATGCTGTTTCAATGCAGCTTCAAAAGGGCTCTAAACGATCCCAGCCAAGGAATAAGAGTCTTATCTAGCGAAACAATTGGTAATTTTCAAATGCTTGTCTTGTCTAGCTCTGCAATGCGCATGCATACTCTGTGCACTCCGGTTCAGTACAGTTAGGGTATGTTGAAAAAATGGCCAAGTTCCAAGAAGAAAACCGCTGCTGAGCAAACAGAACATAAAGGCTCGTCTCAGTTTTGCCAGAAAACATCTTTATGATCTCCAAAATTTTTGGGAAATACTGTGAAATCTGTGGAAATCTGTGGACTGACGAGACAAAAATTTAACTTTTTGGAAGGTGTGTGTGCCACATCTGGCGTAAAATAACAGCATTTCAGAAAAAGAACGTCATACCAACAGTAAAATATGGTGGTGGTAGTGTGATTGTCTGGGGCTGTTTTGCTGCTTCTGGACCTGGAAGACTTGCTGTGATAAATGGAACCATGAATTCTGCTGTCTACCAAAAAATCCTGAAGGACAATGTCCGGCCATCTTTTCGTGACCTCAAGCTGAAGCGAACTTTGGTTCTGCAGCAGGACAATGATCCAAAACACACCAGCAAATCCACTTCTGAATGGCTGGAAAAAAAAGAAGACGACTTTGGAGATGGCCTAGTCAAAGTCCTGACCTGAATCCTATTGAGATGCTGTGGCATGACCTTAAAAAGGCGATTCATGCTCGAAAACCCTCCAATGTGGCTGAATTACAACAATTCTGCCAAGATGAGTGGGCCAAAATTCCTGCACAGCGCTGTAACAGACTCAATGCAAGTTATCGCAAACGCTTGATTGCAGTTGTTGCTGCTAAGGGTGGCCCAACCAGTTAAGTATAGGGGGCAAACACTTTTTCACACAGGGCCATGTGGGTTTGGATTTTGTTTTCCCTTCATAATAAAAAATTTCATTCAAAAACTGCATGTTGTGTTTACTTGTGTTATCTTTGATTAATATTTGATGATCTGAAACAAACATGCCAAAAAATATAAAAAATCAGGAAGGAGGCCAACACTTTTTCACACCACTGTAAATGAACAACTTTCATTTTTTTAAATCAAAATACTAAAAGGTATATAAACATAACTCAACAAATTTCTAAGGATTGTTTTGTAAAATCTGTCACAATGTGTAGGTTTAGCGAATATGTCGTTTTTGAAAGATGGAGCAGCACCAACTATATTGTACCTTACTGCAAACCATAGGTGTTGTTAAATATTTCACTGCAAAGAAGATCTTTAAAGCGCAGGAAAAAACACATTATGAATGGTCTTGTAAATACAAATTACAATAATTATAACATGTCTAGAGGCAAAACTCCTCCATAAAGTAGGAAAAAAGAAAGTTTGTACTTTCAAACACACAGCGTCAACAGAATGTTCTGTTGGTAATAATCAGACATCGCAATCATGTAAATTCCTCATACACCAGCTAAAACAGACCAACAGATCAACGATAGCAGTAGTTTATGTATGAAAGTAACACATTTATATTGTAGATCAGAAATAATGGCATCCTTTTTATCTTTATGCACAACATGCTTTGCTGATTTTCTCCATAAAATGATTTGATTGTTTTTCTTGATTGCACTGTATCTAGTATTTGTCTCACAAATCTAAAAAATTTTGTCTTAATAGGCTATGAAACTTAAATCACAAACCTAATTGAGGGAGAAACATATGTCTCACGTCACTCATGTGAATATACAGTCAATATGTTTCTGTTTTAAATGAGAAACATCACTGAAATTGCACCCGAAGAATTCACAGGGGAACTGATTAGATCATACACTGGAATGCTGCACATTACAAATGTTCTCAAAGTAGTATTCTTTTTCTGGCTAAACAAGGATTTAAGATAATTTGGTCAAAAAAGGGACAACTGCTTTTGCAGAGCAGCAGGTGCTACATATAGTCAGGAACAGCACACTGGCCTATACTGTTATTCCTAAACTTTCTTTCGTTATTGCATTTAGGGACATCTTTACAACTTTCTGTAATGCTTCTTAACACTTATACACAAATTTTAGATTGTGAACTAAGTTCTGAGTGATAAAAAACATGCTTTTATTGTAAACATTGTATTTTACAATTGTATGACCTCTACAATTAAACCACTAAAGCACTTTTTTTATTTTAGAGAACTAAACTTTTTACAGAACTAAAACTTTAATGAACAAATTAAAATTAATGTTACTGATGATAAATCTCAGTGAACATTAATTGGTTTTAAATCACTGTCATGCTTTCCTTTAAACACTGCAAACCAGAAAGCTGCCTCTCTTTTCTTTTCTAAAGAACATTGCACCAGCACTGCTGTAGTTGATCTTTGGCCAGCATGAGTCAACAGTCATTTTTTTGGAGAGTAGTAGTTTCCTCCATGGTAACCCATCCAAACAACACTGCAGTGAACTTCCAATAGTAGAATGCTAAATCATAGGTGAACACCGATGTTATTAAGCACTACAGCTGCCAGCGGCAGTTTTCACGTAGGGTTTGTTTGTGTCTTGTCTGAGTCTATGTCATGCCCTTGAACTGATCGTTTTAAGACGCCCACTCTTAGGGAAAGTAGCAGTAGTCCTGTATTTCTATTTGCCTGACTATGTGGCCAGATGGAGGCTCAAGTCTTAAGAAATCCTTTTGTAATCCATTCTCATCTTCTGAGCCTCTACTACTCTTGTTCTGAAGACCTTCTGATAGGGCCATATTGCACTTGAACACAATTTTATGGAGAACAGTTAAGCAAAATGTATGTTTTTCTCCATATGACAGATCAAAACACACTTTTATAATGATAAAGTTTGTTAAATAAATGCTTTATTATTATAATGTAGTTTAAGACATTACATTCCGAGAGCCAATCTTTGCCTAAATGTGTGATGCTATGCTCTTTGACTTTCGGAAACACACGGTAGATTGAAATGCTTTGAATCCTAAAAGCATGAAATTCAGAAGAAGGATAATAAAACTGTGGCTGAATGCCGTCACAGCCTATTTAATCAGTATAACCTACAGCACAACATCAATTCCACAGATACATTACTGCATTCACTATGGCAAAGCAATCTGACCAAGTTTCTCCTAAATATAGTTACTTCACTGTAAATCTTGTCTAACAAAACTAATGCAACTGCCTTGTGCTCTACGATGGGGAAAAATACAGAAGCAATGAATATATCAATAAACGAATCTGTTTATCTGTTCTGTACCTCATACCTGTGAGACTTGGCTTCAAAAATAATAAACAATTTTCTTGGTAGCGAATCTACATATTTCCTTTGATTTCCAGCGATACCGCGTAAACAAATAAAAAAGTTATTATGTTGGGTCTATCAAAACACGTACAAATTATATTATTTTTTCCAGAGTTCTGAGAAAATAAATCTTTAAAGGCTTCACCCACACCTCGTACAGAGAGGAACAATTGAAATGAATAATTGAGAGGAAGGGTCTACCACCTGCATTATTGAATGCCTTGGTTTTAGTATGTTATTTACGTAATGCAGGAAGCCACAGAACACTGGATAAATTCCTCAAGCATGAGCAACATCAAGATGTAGCCCTTGTTTACTTTTTGAAGCGATGAATAATTTCTTGCCTTTCGCTTTGTGGCGGGGGATGGAAATATTTATGTCAAAAAGTGTCCTTCAAGGCATACATTTTCATAATCGCTTTAAAATGACTATTTGTGCATACAAAAAATTCAATAAGTCAAATAAGTCAAACCACCTTGCTTACTCATTCAGCCGCTTTGGCAATGCTCAGTTAATATGTTTTGTTTCTTTCCCCCTACACATAGGAAAAGATTAATTTATCATCACATATAACACTGTCACTCTACTAAATGATATTTGTTATTAATCATTTTCACAAAATCTTTCTAAAAGGGAAAACTGAACACAATCTCTTTTCCAAGTAAGCCACAACTGAACTCAATCATGAACAATTTTTGTAATTTCTCTTACCATAAATACAGCATGCATAAATAGAGAATGTGGAAATCTGTCAGTACGGTCACGTCTCAAATCTCCAAACAATTCCATACTACGTTGCCTGATGCTATCTGCCAGCCTGAACACTTCTAATAGTTCACTGGGAAGATAAAGGGAAAACCTGATTAGGGAACCGCTTCCCAAACGGCCTCCCACGCACTCACCTTAGTAAAAGAAAAGAAAAAAAATTAAGCAAACTAATCTGCAAGGACTAAAAGGAATCCCAGGCACACGTGTTCATCCTAATGCTTAATAAAGCTGGCATAAAGCTGAGATAAGGCAGGAAAAGCTAGAGTATTTCACACTGTACTGAATCTAAATAATACGACTGTGATGTTTTACCTGAACCCGCACCGTGGGTCGCAACATTCGTAAATCTCACAGTCGTGAATTCCTCACCGCTCTGAAGGTCATACGTAGTCACCTCAGATTGATTGTAATTAGTATGGCCCAGCAGTATAATGAGAATGCAGGAGTGCAGCAGAGCTGAGCTCAGGGACCTGTCTGAAAACGAGGCTGTTGATATTTAGGGCTAATTTGTTAATGAAAATTCTTGGTAATATCTGAAATAAAGCCACTGTAGAATATTGTGCATGGCATGAAATAAGACAGTCTTTGGCTGTGTTCTCACACCACTAGCGCAATTGGTATCGTTGCAATCCAACCGCTTTTTTCTGCATGAATAATGACTTTGAGGTTATCGTGGCATCTTGCATGCACAAAGATATTAGAGGTAAGCTATTGAAAATGAGATCGAAAGTCTCTGTATTCTAAGGCAGATTCTAAAGGCAGACGGACCAAGCATCAAGTGCTCAAATCATTCTGACTGAATCAGCCGGGGTAACAATAAGAAGACACAAAGGCCCCAGTAAATGCACAAGCCATTGAAATGCGGGCCAAGATGGATGGCAGTCATTACTGCGGATCTGTATGTATTTCATGGGGCATTTATTGTCTAAAGCTGAAACGGCCACTGCAGTACTCCCACCTCTTTGTAGAATGTGAAGGCAAATCTAATATAAGGTGAAGGCTCTCTAGATACACATTGTAAGCTAGTGTTGAGGGGCACAATTGCTCTCCGGCCGACTGGAGAAAAAAGCTATCTTACAATTCAAAGAGACACGAGGGCCGGACAGCGCTGCCTAGGTTATAAAATGCTCGGGGAGGAAAAAATAATTTCATGTTTGTGGAGCTCTGATTAAAGTCCCTCCTTTCCCTCAACTCTCGCTGCGAGTGTGAGCTTGGCACGACTTTAGAAGTCTCACTTGGACACATGGCTGGGTGTGGAGGTTGCAGGTGTTGATTAGACGTCAGGTTCGCTTTAGGAGGCGGAATGGCGCGTGAACTGGCCATTCTTGCACTTCAAGGACGCAGGTTTGAGAAAGTGCCAGTCACTCTTGCCTCTGTGGAGTAAAACACAAAAGACAGAGGTAATCAAACCCCCTCTATTTGACATCAGATTATTGATACATCATCTTTTGTATGCTGCATAAATGTCTCTGTGGTACCTTATATTGTATACAAATCATTTCGCTCACCAATTTCATCTCATCTACTTTAAAGAGATCTGTTCTGAAACGCTGTATGCCGCTCAACGTTTTTGTTACATTACAAAAGTGACTGACATCTTCAAGGTCCCAAATTTAACCGAGCGATATACCAGGTGATATGTGCTGCATGCAAATTCTTTAGCAAGCCTCCAATACCCACAAGATAGAGTGGGCCCTGTGCCTGGCATTGACATTGTGTTAAAACAACGCAATGGGTACTTGTGTCACGGTTGCCTAGCAACACAAGCCACTTGGTTATTTATTGAATAAAATGAAAAGAGTGTGTGTGTGTGTGTGTGGGGAGGGGGGGTTCAGAAAAGTCTATTATCCATGCAAATGACTGTTATTTGCCCTATTTTGGCGAAGCTTTTTCTCTCACGACTTCTTGAAGTCTCTGTGATTGGACTGCTCAGATCCTTATCGAGATGACAGGCACCCAAACTGGGCCGAGAAAAGTGGCTTGCAACAAGACATGAGGGCTCTTAACGGGTTTGTGAGAGCGCCTTCGTCCATTAATACGAGGTCTGTTTACTCTACGAACAAACAAAGACATCTGTCTTTGACAATATCAACAGTCGTTGTGGCGTTAAATGTTTACCTTCTTAACTGTAAGAGGTTCACAAAATGACCACTGAGAACTACAAAATATAAACTGGTTTTGAGAGTAGAGAATGGCTCATCCAATCAAAATTGAGAGTCTGAACTGTTTGTTTTATAGTGATGGTCTTTAAGATTTGAAACTTTGTTTTGAAGTTGTTTTGAAGTCCATGAACACACTCTGTCCTATCTCTTGCTGACTCATTTTCAGACTGGTCACAAAATACATTTCATGTTATCCTGACAGGTCTATTGAGATGAAGTAGACAACCTTCCTTTGAAAAGAATTTAGGCACTATCACAGAGTTTACAGTTTCCACAAAATACAAACAACAAAAGACTACGCAGCTCAACTGTTTTCAACACTGATAATAAGAATAAATGTTTCTTGAGTATCAAATCAGCACATTTGAATGTTTTCTGAAGGATCATGTGACACTAAAGAGTTTGCCATCACAGGAATAAATTTAAATGTGTGAAAATATTGAAGAGGTCAAGAACTGAGAAATCAAAACTTCCTTGATCTTTTGACACATTAGAGGTTCTTGTACTATAAAATCATTCTATACAGGTCCTTCTCAAAAAATTAGCATATTGTGATAAAGTTCATTATTTTCTGTAATGTACTGATAAACATTAGACTTTCATATATTTTAGATTCATTACACACATTTGAAAGAAGTTCTAGCCTTTTATTGTTTTAATATTGATGATTTTGGCATACAGCTCAAAAAATTAGCATATTTCATCCGACCAATAAAAGAAAAGTGTTTTTAATACAAAAAAAGTCAACCTTCAAATAATTATGTTCAGTTATGCACTCAATACTTGGTCGGGAATCCTTTTGCAGAAATGACAGCTTCAATGCGGCGTGGCATGGAGGCAATCAGCCTGTGGCACTGCTGAGGTGTTATGGAGGCCCAGGATGCTTCGATAGCGGCCTTAAGCTCATCCAGAGTGTTGGGTCTTGCGTCTCTCAACTTTCTCTTCACAATATCCCACAGATTCTCTATGGGGTTCAGGTCAGGAGAGTTGGCAGGCCAATTGAGCACAGTAATACCATGGTCAGTAAACCATTTACCAGTGGTTTTGGCACTGTGAGCAGATGCCAGGTCGTGCTGAAAAATGAAATCTTCATCTCCATAAAGCTTTTCAGCAGATGGAAGCATGAAGTGATCCAAAATCTCCTGATAGCTAGCTGCATTGACCCTGCCCTTGATAAAGAAACGCGTGCAGCCATCATTGCGTTGCATAAAAATGGCTTCACAGGCAAGGATATTGTGGCTACTAAGATTGCACCTAAATCAACAATTTACAGGATCATCAAGAACTTCAAGGAAAGAGGTTCAATTCCTGTTAAGAAGGCTTCAGGGCATCCAAGAAAGTACAGCAAGCGCCAGGATCGTCTCCTGAAGAGGATTTGGCCCAGAAGTTGATTGAGAGCATGCCCAGTCGAATTGCAAAGGTCCTGAAAAAGAAGGGCCAACGCTGCAAATACTGACTCTTTGCATAAATGTCATGTAATTGTCGATAAAAACCTTTGAAACGTATGAAGTGCTTGTAATTATATTTCAGTACATCAAAGAAACAACTGAAACAAAGATCTAAAAGCAGTTTAGCAGCAAACTTTGTGAAAACTAATATTTGTGTCATTCTCAAAACTTTTGGCCATGACTGTATATTACTGTCAAGTGCCTTCTAACTGTGAAGTGTCCACACTTGAAAAGGACCAGACTTGGGATTTCACTCAGAATAACATTTATTTTGATTACTTCATGTAGCAATGTAGTAAGGTCAAATGCAGCAGGTGAAAAACCTTTAAATAAACAAACACAAACATTTTAAATAAACAGGTATTTCCCAAAACAGGAAAAGTCAAATGCATTTTTTTACAGGCAACGCAGCTTGATCTTTTACTCTGCATGTTACAAGCAACACCATACAAATCTAAACACTTGATCTTATCAATTATCAGTATCTCTTTAAACCACGCAGTAATAATTACTTCACCTGTAATATTAACACATTTACCACATTAAATACCAAACAACCAAACCACACAAAGGATCTAAACATCAATCTAAAAAACGAGAGTCTAACGTGAGCTTACCGATAGCCCGTCATAATCAAAAAGTCCCAGTTCCTCACAGTGAAATGAGTTCGTGCCTCTGCCAACCTCTTTGCCTGTCGCGCTCCAGTCAAATGACTAATGCACGTATTTAAAACACTGAGTTGGACGCGAACTTCTAATTTCCCCAATTCAATTCACCTGGTTGAGCCCATACCAGAGCACGCGCACAGTCACGTGCGAGCTGGCAAAGCAGAGCGCGCACAGGGGAGGTTGCATGCAGGAGAAAGAAATGACCTCCACCGGGTTAACGCGACAATTACAATGTATATTAAAGGATTAGTTCACTTCCAGAATAATAATTTCCTGATAATTTAATCACCCCATCAAAGATGTTTAGGTCTTTTCTTCTTCAGTCGAAAATAAATTAAGGTTTTTGAGGAAAACATTCCAGGATTTTTCTCCATATTGTGGACTTCAAAGGTGCCCAATGGGTTGAAGGTCCAAACTGCAATTTCAGTGCAGCTTCAAAGGGCTCTACACAATCCCAGCCGAGGAATAAAAATGTATGTATTTTTAACCACAAATGCTCATCTTTCACTAGCTCTGTGCTGCACATACATGTCTTCAAGCATTGCGTAATCACCTTGGAAAGGTCACACACGTTATTTGTTCATCTATGTACTTCGGGTTCAAAAATGTAGGGTATCTCATTTTCTTCTCCAACTTCAAAATCATTTGACATCATTGTTTTGCCCTTGTTTTTTTAAAAGATTTTTGACTTTCTTTGCACGTTCACTTTGTAAACACTGGGTCATTACTTCCGCCTACGTGATGTGTGAGGTCAAGCTAGTGCGAGACAAGGATTTTAGGTTAAAAAGTATATATGTTTTTAAAAAAAAAAGCTGGGATCGTGTAGAGCCCATTGAAGCTACGTTGAAAACGCAGATCCTGTTGGCCACCATTTAAGTCCACTATATGGAGAAAAATCCTGGAATGTTTTCCTCAAAAACCTTTTTTTTACCACTGAAGAAAGAAAGACATGAACATCTCGGATGACATGTTGATCAATAAATTATCAGGAAATTTTTATTCTGTAAGTAAACCTTTAATTAAATAAAATTGTTGATACCATAATATAAGATTTTGATCAGACATTTCACTTACACCACAAATAATAAACATAAATCAATTTCTGTGCCTGTACTATTGGGCTAACCTATACAAGACATGAACATTACCTAGAGACTATAAGACCCTTAGCAACCACCCGTTTCACAGAATGTAGGTCATCATAATCCCTTCCACACACACACACACACACACACACACACACAAACAAACAAATCCAAATAGTGTCTATGGAGTAAAAAGGTCATTGGCGGGGCACTAATCCATGGTCTCAGTGAGTTTCAAAATTCAATCTTACTTTTTATAGCTTTTTTCCTCAAGATGTTCAGGTCCCATATGGTTTCGGGGAGATAGTTTACTGCTAATCTGATCAATGTTCACATTAAGTCATGCTACCCGAGATCTATGGATGAGAGTTTATTATCAATACGGGCTGAGGATTGGGAGAAACGCTCTGGAGGAAGAGATAACCGGAATGAAATGTTGATGCAACCATGGTCTAAGATAACCTTCCATTAAGAAAACAAGATTAGGAAAAACAGAGCTGTAAATTACTCAAATTAGTCTGGGTGAAATTCGTTAAGCAATGGGGCAAATCCCACATAAACATATTCACTCATTTCAAAAATATGGCTCATATAGGATAAGTGCAAAGTGGAAGGAAGCGATCCAAGGACTTGGCAAGTGACGCGAGATCATACTTCAAATTAGCCCCAGCAGAGCTGCTAATCTTCTTTTGGGAAGGCATCAAATTCAAACATGGACAACGTGCAGTGAATGACATGCGATGTTCGTACATCCAGAGCCGTATGTGCGACCCACGCAAAACATCCATCCCTCGAGGCGAAGAGCTGCCTCTGAGTCAGTGCTGCCTCACTGAGCTCTTCAGATACAGTAAGACTGTAAGCGCGCTCAATAACATGAGTACTTGCACCTGGTTTGTGTCAAAGGTTAGGCGTTTGTGACAGTGTGCTAACATCACTGCAATGCTTCTCATTGATTCTAGTGCTTTATTAATCATTGTATCTGTGCCTATAAACAAGGACTACATGCTCGCAGAGGGTTGTTTCGCAGCGAACCGAGAAATGAGGCTACACCTGCATCTAATCAAAGCATCTATCAATGAAACAATATGCAAAAACAACAGTTTGGCTCGACTAGCAACACCATAATTCAAGCTAAATTACGATTTAAAAGATAATGTTCGAAATTAAACGAGAGGAAATATATTTGCAGACATATTCACATATTCTACATTCAACTAAACCCACATCCTGTTTTCTCTCCGAGATCTGGATGACAAAATAACCACATCTGCACAGCTGTGTCAGAGCCAAAGTGGCGACCTGTTAAACTCATACGCACACAGTCATAGACCCACGCTATCAAACACAAACACTCAAATAAGCATAGTCAGGCGTTTCTGGGAAGTCTGACAACTGTATATTTCAGCCAGATTTACTTGTGCAATTACCTCTTAAATCCCAGCCCACACGTGTCTCTCATACTTCCTCTATGATTCCGCACATCCCTCATGTTGGACGATAAGCATTTGAAACAGGAGATTACCCAGAAACAAACCTGTTGCCATATTTCACCGGCACTCATCCATTTTGCATGGCTGTATTGTCTCGAAATAAAACTAATCCAGTTGTTGACCATTTCTGAGGTCGACAAATTCGATCTCTCTCTCTAATGCACACACGTTGCACCTCGGTCTACCCTCTCCACACGTATACATGTCTCATAATTAATTTCAATCTCTTCATAAAAGGCTTACACCCTCATACATGTGGATCAAACCTGCTGCACAGTTGCAGGGTAAGTTAATATCTTCACAAGCTGCAGATCCCACTGGAGGGACTTCTAACTGATTAAAGCTGGCTTTAAAGACAATCCTGCACTGACATTCACCTGTATTTAGCACTAATGCTGTGTTTATTACCTGCCCACTGAATGACTTAGAAAAAAAAAAACCTGCTGTTTGAAAAAAAAAAAAATCACTGGACATCACTGCGGCATGACAGGTTTCTAAGAAGCTTTCTTCGACTGACTGCTGAAGCAAATCTTGCATAGAATTTGATAATCAAGTTTAGATAGATGGTTGCATTTCAATTTTACACACTTTATTTAATATCCTTGACTTTGCTGACTCTGTGAGATTTGTATTACCTTGTTGCTGTGGAAACTCTTGGGAATAATTCTATCAAACTGATGCCATTGTGAGCAACAAAACTAGACAAAGGCGGTCATTTAAGTATTTAGCACATTTTACAAAAGCATATTTTATTTGACCACAGACTAACACGCTTTCGGTGGCCTGCCTACAGAAATCTTTATTAGCGCCTTATGACCTAAATAGCAATTTTCACGCCCTTTCTAGAGGCGGTCTTGCATAACCTTTCAGGCCCATATGCTTGGATCATTTAAAACTGTCTGTTAAATTTCATGCTGAACCTTGAAAAAAAAAAAAAAGCACTGGGGAAAAAGGTTGCACACAAATTCAAATTTGGTTTGCAAATTCAACATCTAGGACAGACTGTCATTTTGTATAAGTGATGAAGCCGGACCTATTTGTAGTCAACAACCGGTATAGCTAGAGTATATTGGCATAGCATGATATCAAAACATACAAGAGTAGCTGTCGTTGTGGAAAAAGAGAATAGAAAACTGAACATTTTGATCATGATTTTCATGTCTTATGACAGCTCACTACGGTGATAATTAATCTAAGCGCATGAGATAGCATAAGTGTCAAAGGCTTTACTGTATTTACACATTCATGTGTATGTTGTGTCTGAAGCCACACACTTGTTTATACATTCACATTCATTGCATTTTGAATGTCAAGTGAGTCAATTCAGTCACCACTTTGTGATGGTTGTGCTTTGTGTGTGAACTTATAAGCTGAAACACGAATGCCAAAGAAAACTAAACCAATCAGATTTTAAATATTTGTTAATAGCCAAATTATTTTTAACAAAGCTGATAAGTAGATTAAAAGTCTGCCGAAAAGCAGGGCTGTCACCTTAATCAAATTAAAGTGCTTAATTATGAAAAACAATGCAATAAAAATAACACATTTATTCATGTCCTCTGACCTGTATGTAAAATTACTCATTAAGAAATTTAACACAGAGATCATGAACTTACGTTAAAAAGGTAGACAGAGAAAGACAGAATAAAACAGGCTTGTAAAACCATAAATAAGATAAATGTTATTCTATATAAAATATATTCTATAAAACAATATATTGACTTCTAAAGGCACTTTTTGTTACATCTATTAAATGCCTTATTTGTCTGACTCTGAATTATGTTCATTTCAGCACAAACAGAAATGTGCAATTACGTTAATCAGTGTATTATGTTATTAATTCAATTAAATGTTTTAATCAAATCACAGCCCTACAAATAAGCAGTTCTGCCATTAGATTTATAATGGGACTGTCAAATGACAACTATAAGCACTGTGCTGTATACCACAGAAGGGCAAAAGCAAGCAAGTTACACATAATTCTCTCTGATCATAACAACAATAAGATCTCAGCCCCATTGCCTTTAAAAAACAAAAATACAAGTTTTTATAAGTGTGGGCAGTTTCAGATCTTGTAATCTGATATAGTCTGAAGTACAGGATAAGAAACGTCAAATACAGTCGGCACTAACATATACAGGCATATATTATTCACACACATACAGTTGAAGTCAAAAGTTTACATACACCTTGCAGAAACTCTTGTTTGTCCTGAACAGTTAAACTACCCGCTGTTCTTTAGAAAAATCTTTTTGTATTTGAACCCTTTCCAACAATGACCGTATGATTTTGAGATCCATCTTTTTACACTGAGGACAACTGAGGGACTATGCAACAATTACAGAAGGTTCAAATGCTCACTGAGGCTTCAGAAGATTTAAAAAAAAACTGTTGCATTAAGAGCCAGGGGGTGAAAACATTTGGAATTTGAAGATCAGGGTAAATGTAACTTATTTTTTTCTTTTTGGGAACATGATGTAAGCATCTTCTGTAGGTTCTGAAGGGCAGTACCAAATGGAAAAAAAAAATGATATTTAGGCAACATAAGAAAAATGTACACATCCTCATTCTGTTCAAAAGTTTACACCCCCGGATCTTAATGCATCTTTGTTCCTTCTGAAACATCAGTTAGAGCCTTGAACCTTTGAACCTTCTGTAGTACTTGCATATGAGTCCCTCAGTTGTTCTTAGTGTGAAAAGATGGATCTCAAAATTATACAGTCATTGTTGGAAAGGGTTCAAATACACAAAAATGATAAAAAACCAAGGAATCTGTGGGACCTGAAGGACTTTTCTGAACAACAGTGGGCAGTTTAACTGTTCAGGACAAACAAGGGACTCATGAACAACTATCACTAAATAAAAAAAACAGCTGTGGATTATTCAGGTAACAACACAGTATTAAGAATCAAGTGTATGTAAACTTTTGAACAGGGTCATTTTTATAACCTGACTGATGACAATACACTGTCATTTTATGAAGTCAATCAATTAAAATCACTCATATTATGAGATTTAAAAAAATCATCTGTAGGTTTCAATAAATCAAACAATGTGTTACTAGACATTTCAAACACCATGGTCAAAAAGGAGATTTTGCAGCATAAAAGAAACCTTTCCAGCTGTACCTCTCTAGCAGCGGAGCAGCCAATGAAACCATATTCAGAGAGATAAACCTGAGCAGGCCAACAGCAACAGGATGGATGGCTAATCTCCAGAATCAGAACCAAAATGTTCTTTGCTGTACGGCTGCTTGTCCTTGTTTACATTATTTCTAACGTTGCTAATGATGGGTGGTTTATTTTAGTCTAGGGATTATAGGAGGAATTAGGGTCACTCTTATGGCGCTCTGAGCTTCAGTTCATTATATATCTGTCAAATTAAATGTGTGACTAGGATAAACGCAAAGAATGAATCATTCAGAAGAGAAAATCGCTTCAGTACCTTGTGAGCGAAATTGCTCGCGTCCTGGTTCAGGCACAACGGTTTCATTCGTGTTTGTCATGCTTGTGTGATGACTATGGCTCGGTTCTCTTGTTGCTTTCATCGGTCCGTTGGACCCTCCCAGGGCTGTTGTTGCCTCAGTAATCCCGTAGGTACAGTCATATATCATTATGTGATGGGCGACGGTGCGCTTCATCGATTTGGAGCACGGCGTTACAACGCCTTTCAGCGAATCTGTCTCATTTTACTTCAACCGCACAACACTGTTGGGCCTCGCGTGCGATGCGGAGGTGCATGGACGTTCACAGCTCATCAGCAGCGTTTCATGCGTCAACCTTGCGAACAGTGTTAAACACCTGGAGAGATCCTCTACGTTTAATTACATCTCCTTTCATCCTTCACGTCCCTCATCTGTCTTTCTCAACCTCTGCATAGTGCTAAAAATAAGGAGATATTTTAAAACAATAACAAGTTGCATATAAGGCCAGAAGCATACCATACACTAAACAAGTACGAACACATTGAAGTACAGTATCTTGCTGCTCAAGCTCTGTTTTGACAGCGTTACGTTTTGAAATGTGACGTGAAATGTACGTTCTGAAGCAATTCATGATCCATCACAAGTACGGGCGCTATCTATGTATGTATCTATCTATCTATAGATATATCTGTCTGTCTATCTATCCATCCATCACCTTTAGTCCAAAGGTTTTAACTGTTTTAACTAATTTACTGAGATAATCCATTATTGTTAACTCAGAAGATCTTACCATGAGATGAGATGATGATCTGATAAATGATTAAAATATTTGGTTATCATATTTAGGTAAAATATACAGTATATCTAATCAGCATTACTGATGATTTTATTACTGCTCTACGGCTAGATTAGGAAACTATGTGCTTTGAAAGTGCATTTGATTGTGTCTGTATTTTTATCTCTAACCAAAGAAATGGCACTCAGCTTGGAAGGCACAAAATTTTAATAATAAATAAATAAAATGATGTAAGCTTGTCCATATGTGTTGATTCTTGTTGGCAGTGTTTATTATTTATAATCAGTATAAACAAATAAATTACAGAAACAAATGACAGAACAAGGATTTATAATCAAACCATACATGACAACACAACACTGGCACATATAGTTACAACAATTCATCATCATGATCATCAGCGTTGTCTATAATCATGTTAAAGTGTATGTATATATAAGGATACACTACAAAAATCCTTTAGGTCACACAAATTCTTTGGTTTTTCAGCATTTTTGTGTATTTGAACCATTTACAACAATGACTGTATGATTCTGAGATCCATCTTTTCACATTGAGGACAACTGAGGGACTATTTGCAACCATTACAGAAGGAAAAACAATGCATTAAGAGCATTGGGGTAAATTTAACTTATTTTGTCTCCTGGGAAACGTGTAAGTATCTTCTAAAGGGCAGTACTAAATGAAAAAAATATGATATTTAGGCAAAATAAGAAAAATATACACATTTTCATTCTGTTCAAAAGTTTACACCCCTGGCTCTTAATGCATCATTTTTCCTTCTGAAGCATCAGTGAGCATTTTAACCTTCTGTAATAGTTGCATATAGGTCCCTCAGTGTGAAAAGATGGATCTCAAAATTATACAGGTATTGTCGGAAAGGGTTCAAATACACAAAAATCTTGAAAAACCAAAGAATCTGTGGGACCTGAAAGACTTTTCTGAAAAACAACGGGCAGTTTAACTCTTCAGGACATACAAGGGACTCATGAACAACTATCACTATCACTAAAAAAACAGCTGTGGATCATTCAGGTAACAGAATAGTATTAAGAATCAAGCTTATGTATTTTATGTTCATTTTTATAAATGTAACTATTATTTTCTCTTGTGGACTATATGTAACGTCTTTTATGTGAAATATCTTATTCATAAAAAATAACATGCATTTTGTATGATCCCTCTTATTTTGGTCAAATAATTACCATTTTGCAGATTCTGCAAGGTGTATGTAAACTTTTGACTATAGTGAATGATTTTGAAGTGAGCAGTGGTTCATGGCTGTGATGTAATTACAGCCCACTGGATATGTCCTGCCCAAATTTTCAGTTTGAATAAAAATGTCAATAAAGCTGTGCTCAACAAGCTAACATAGTTTTAAAAATAACCCAGCATAATGAGCTATTATGTATAATACAGTGTTTTGTAGTGTATTGTGACAAAGCTGATAGTCCATCAAGTTGTTTTTAAGTGTTTTGACTACACTACAAATCCAATTTCCCCACTTACTTAAGAACATAAAAACATAATCAACAGGGGAAATGACAGATCAAATAAATGCATAAACAAATAACGCAACCTAATATGCACCTCTATCGCATTTCCCAGTTAACACAGCTCATATAAACCAGAACGTGTTAAGTAGACGCCTGGTGGATCATTTGTGTATGCAAAGTGGCAGTACACTTTGCAACTGTGTCTCATTGGAAAAGCATAAATGCAAGCAGAGACTCTGCTCTCCATGCTCTGCTGATATCTCACAATACAGAACCATGACTGTTCTGAGCAATTACAATACTGTCATTGTTGAAGTGGAGTGTCAAATACAAATTACTCAAGAGAATGCAATTACAGCCTAACCTGAGAGGAATATGAAACCATAGGCGGGATACATTTCATTTTCTTCACATCACAGAAAGAGCATGATTTGGATTCATTAAACAAAGGATATCAATTGTAGGACCAGAAGTAACTCTTCCACTATTGTGAACTGCAAAGAGATAGTCCTTACACTGATAAATATTGTATTTGCCCTGAAACGCATTAAAGCTTAGGCTTTTTATTTTAAGACTGAACGCCTTTCATGTGGCTCAGGTACACCACGGCGAAGAAGAAAAAGAATAAAGAAAGAAAAATGATGCACACAGACTTTTTCACAGTATCACTGCATCCATAATCCTAGGTGATATCTATCCAGTGTTAGACCATTTACTTGCTGTATCTGCAAAAGAGAACAGTAATAGACTGCATACTGGAAAATGGAAATAATTTGTAGCCTAGACTCTCTTCCTAGCCACACAATATGCTTTGGTCTGTTCTCAGAGGATCCAGCCTAGAGGAAGAGACCAATCCAACATGCAATTTGGTGCCATTGATGCATGGGTGCAGAACAGCACTTCTTTCCTGAAGTCTGTCGTTCACTCGCAGGCTTGGTGGGGAAACAAGAGGCAGTAATGAGGACAGATGAGGTCTGCAGCGCTAACGGCTGGCTAGCAGTCAGAGCTCTCTCTCATTCTCTCAGTGCCATGCCCAAACACCTCTCGCTTAACTTTCCAATCAATCTCTCTCTCAGTTTCTGGATAGTCCAGCAATTTGGACTCTAAGGAGACAATGGGGCACGTTTAGGACATGCAGTATTTTGCTAATTTGACCCTTGTTAGCATTTGTATCCCCCCCCCCCCCCTAAAAATACATTTCAGTGTTTTCAGTTTTCACCACTATTTTGGCAGCACCAATTAGGTTTAGTTGGACTGTGACAGTTTTACTGCATATTTTAGAAATACACCAAAATCCAAATCTGTACGGACAGCTGAACCCCTCAGGCTAGTGTTTTTCTACTTAATGCCTATAGTTGCTCCCAATGATAAACACAACTTTACAAAAACACAACAGGTTTGTTTCCTTGACACTAAGTGGCATATAATCAGTTGATTGCATATTCATGCTTTGTTGTTTGTTTTTTTTCCAGCAGAGCAAATGTGTACGGTTGATAACTCTGCTTGGTGCCATAAAGATCAAATATGCGGTGGCTTCTCACAAAGGCCCTGTTGTGCTTTCATGACCCTTTGCCATGCTCAGTGCCTGCATCTCTTCATTGTCATCCTCCATTGTGCAAATTTTATGACCACAGCTGCCACCTGTCCTGTAATGTTTAGTGCGTTTTCAACACCACACCCTGTGGCATGGCAAAATGGAGGCTGCTGACAGCCTGCTTGTGGATATGAAAGCTTTGCTTCTGTTTCTTATACACATAGTAATCTGAAGGAATGCTAAAATCTTTAAGACAGCATACCTACACTTTTTGGACTACAAAGAGAATAGCAAAATCTTCAACGTTCTACTTATTTCACATTGAAAATTGTATCGAACATCCCTCTGCACTGTACGTTTATACCCATTAGCCGCTGAGGCAAATCAGACGTGTGCAGAGAGGGGCAGGACATTCTTATTAATGAGTAATTGGCTCTAAAATTAGTTTTATATTGAACACAACACCTTCCTGATCAATAGCGCTGGTCGGTGTGATTAAAATCACTTATCTGGGATAAGTCTCTGCAGTGAAAGGTAGAGGTAATGCACTTCTATTCTTTGCACTGCTCCAGGTCGATAAAGAGGTGAGCCTTACACCAATGGGCTCCATATTGATGTCAAGAGGAGGGGAAGAAAGAGGAACACACTGCATATCTTACTATCATTTACTGATATTATGGTATCTGGCTAGTGGGGCGGAATTCTATCTCCTGTATTTTGAAGCCCTGCTTAGCCAATTTCACAATGTAATGTATTCTGCAATGAGAGCACTGGAGAGACACATTCTCCTTGAATATCGAGTTCAGGATGGCCATGGTGTGCCGTTTTGCTATTTTCTTTGTATAGCAAATAAGGTATCGCTGTTTTCACCTTTCACATTTTTTTCATTTTCTTTCTTTTTTCTTTTATTACATGTGTTAGATATGTCCGTTGTAAACCATGATTTGGTGCTCACCTTCATGTCATCCCAGAGGTATATGAATCTCTGTGACTGAGTCACTAGAATGCAAGTGGATAGACCCCATGAAGTTGGCACTTCAAAAACCATTTATTCACCCTCATGATGACATGAGAGAGAGTAAATTATGTGACAATTTCTTCTCTTCCATTTCAGTTTTCATAAACGTGCATCAAATAATGCCACAGAAGAAAATAAATTGTTGAACAAAGTCTTTTTATTAATTTGTATTCTTGTAGCTTTATAAAACTATGGTTAAACCACTGATGTCACATAGACCAGCGGTCGCAACCCACTAGGGGGCCTCAGTGATCCTACAGGGGGAGCCGCGAGATATCTTAAAATTAATTTAAATATTATCATTATTAATATGCTAAATGAAAATAATAAAAGCACAGCCTCTCTCTCGTGTTCTGTGATTGATTGCTTCAGACTAGGCGCAGCAAGCCTCATCGCACTGTTAAATACAGACTGAATGGCGGCTCAAAACTTCCAAACGCTGTACGCAAACTAATGTTACGTCTCATCGGCTGCATGCATGAAGCAAGCCGTCACGTTAATGTAAAGGTAAAGATGATTGGTGTTATAATAACGAACTTGCGCGTGCCTAATGTATAACACTCGTGTATATCAGAGTCGTACATTAGACACGCATAATTCTGCTACTGATTCACAAACTATGCGCGCTCTCGGGGCTCTGAACACTATCGTATTTTTGCGTGAAATTTCAAAACATTTGCCTAGTTGTCCAAATTATTGTGAGTGTTTTATAATGGATGCTCACCCATAAGAGGTGTGAGGCTCGGTGTTTATGAGCATCAGGCGCGCACTGACAGAGTTCACTGATCCCGTCTTCGTCGAACCTTCACATCGATGTGTTTCAACAGATTCAGAATGTATTTGCTGTATTTTGAATTCGTGTATTGATTTTTTTAATGGATACAAACAGTAGCTCTACAGTCAGTCAAGTTCAAAGGGATAGGTTTAGTGGTCTTTTGGTATCTCCCTGTTGTAAGGCAAGTTCACTTATTTAAGAAAAAGTAGCCTACACTGAAGTTGCAAAGAATGTCTTAAGAAGTCAGGAGCTGTAAATCTGTATATATATATATATATTTATATAAAGTTTTAATTTAAAGTGAATTTTGAGTTTTTTATAACATGCAGTAGAAGAATAATAAGGCAAAACAAATGTTTTGGTTAATAAAAAAGGTTTAAAAATAAATACTTGTCTCTTTACTGCGGAAGTACAGTATAAGAGGACATTTCAGGCATAGGGGGCCTTGCAAAATTGACCGGCCCCGGAGTAAAAAAGGTTGGGAACCCCTGACATAGTCTATCTGAATAAAGTCTTTACTACCTTTCTGGGACTTGAACATGGTAGCTGTGTTGCTGTCTATACAGAGTCAGAAAGCTCACGCATTTAATAAAAAATATCTTATATGTGTTTCGATGATGAACAAAGGTCTTGTGGGTTTGGAACGACATTAGGGTGAGTAATTAATGACTATCCTTAAAGGAGAAGTTCACTTCCAGAATAAAAAAATTCTTGATAATTTACTCACCCCTAAGTCATCCAAGATTCATATATTTCTTTCTTCAGTCGAAAAGAAATAAAGGTTTTTGAGGAAAACATTCCAGGATTTTTCTCCATATAATGGATTTCTATTGTGGCCAATGGTTTGAAGGTCCACATTGGAGTTTCAATGCAGCTTTGAAGGGCTCTACACGTTCCCAGCCGAGGAATAAGGGTCTTATCTAGCGAAACGATCTGTCATTTTCTTGAAACTAAAAAAAAATATATAGTTTTTATCCAAAAATGTTCATCTTGCACCAGACTGACCTCACACATTACGTACACACATTATGTTCAGAACGTCAAATGTGGCATAGGCAGAAGAACCTACCCAATGTTTAAAAAAGTGAACGTGCAAAGAAAGTCAAACTCCCTTTAAAAAAAAGGTAAATCGATGTCGGGCAATTTTGAAGTTGGAAGAGAAAATGAGATTAAATTTTTTGCCACACCCTACCTTTTTTTAGCCGATGTACACAGATAAAGAACTAACCATACGTGATCTTTCCAACATGATTACATAATGTGTGAAGACACACATGCTATACGAACATTTGTAGTTAAAAAGTATATAATTTTTTTTTTTTTAAGAAAATGACCAATCGTTTTGCTAGATAAGTCCTTTATTCCTAGGCTGAAATCGTGTAGAACCCTTTGAAGCTGATTAAAACTGCAATTTGGACCTTCAACCCATTGATCCCCATATGAAGAAATATCCTGGAATGTTTTCCTCAAAAACCTTCATTTCTTTTCGACTGAAAAAAGAAAGACATGAACATCGTGGATGATATGGGGGTGAGTAAATTATCAGGACTTTTTTTTTCTGGATGTGAACTTCTCCTTTAAGGCACTTATTTGTGGATCCACTGGGTGGCAGAACTCACAGTTGAGCATTTGCTTGTAAACCAGCTAAATATGGAAAATACCAATAAAAACAAAGGAAGACAAAGGTGGACACAACAAAAATGAACATGTGAGGTCAGATGGTACTTACATTTCTACTTGAGTTTTAAAGAGTATAAAGCAAGAGCCACAACTCTGCAGTAGTGTTTTTCAAACCTGGTCCAGGAGTACTATCTCAACAGTAGACATTTTGTTTATTCTTTTATATAACACAACCATTTCAGGTTTTGGAGTCTCTACAAACAAGTCGATAAGTTGAATCAGGTGTATTCGATTAGGGAGACACCAAACCCAGCGCAACAAGAGTTGGAAGCCACTGGTCTACAGATTTAAGCAGATGTTTCCCAAAAGCATCATGGAAACCACCAATGACACCAATGGTCTGTGGGATCTACTTAGGCATACAGTGCTTTTGGAAAACGCAGCCAAGGTGGAGTTTCACAAAGCAATCACAGTGCATATTTTTCTGCATGCATTCATGGTCAGTCTAATATAAGTAACGGCAGGAAAAAATGAAACATACCTCAGCCTACCTACAGGCTTTAGCTTTTGAACATATTGAGCCACAGCAGTTTTCCATTTTAGCTTGGAATGAGCGGGCGTCATCTACTACGTTCAATCCAGCTGCTGAGACTGATATGACACTTGTCTTCTTTGTCCTTCACCTTTTGAGCACCAGCAGCTTTCCCACTATAATTATGCTAATTATTTTTTGATTGCGTGTTTATTTTCCTTTTTATCTCTTAGTAAACTTTGTTAACACATAAATGTTCCTCCATACATGCTGCATTCAAGAATACCATCAACGTCAGAGAAAACAGACTGGGCTGCCACAGATGTCCAGTTAGGCACACATTCGCTCTCCTCTAGTTAGCAGACTCTGGTCTAGCACTTCCACTGGGGGCATTTTAGATTGTTTAGATGGCTGTTTGGGTGAAATGGACTGAATTACGCTGCGAGAAGAATGTCTTATCCGTGCCAAAGCACTTCCAACAGGGACGAATTGACGAAAACAGGCACAGCTTTCAAGCCGAGGCCTAGCAAAAACTCCAATATTTCAGCTGGCCGGTAATTCAAATGCCAAGACAACACTGCATATGGCAATGTAGCATAGAGACGTGACATGCTAACACAACATAAAGTCAGCCTGATTCAACCAAATGAGCCACCATTTACAATTTGTTATTGGAAAGAAAGGATTATAGGATTAGGCATGGTGGTACACTTCATGTTATGACATCAACTTTAAATATGTCAGAAAATCTGATGGTATTGGAAATATGAAAAAAAAAAAAAACGAGGTGAATGATGTGGGAAAATGTGATTTACAAAATCTTTAAACCATGTCTCTATTTACAGCACTGGTGATTCAATGTCTTTAAACTTTTGAACTTTTAAACCAGACCTGTACCTAAACGTTTCTGCATTATGTTTCTACAAATGCTCCCAATTCTTAGTTTAACAATATTTCTTACAGATTTACATAAAATGTTGCATACAATGATATTCTACTGAGCAGTGAGACACACAGCGCAGTAAAACATTTAAGAAAAACAAATATTGGTATAAAATGCTAACATACGAACACAAATAAATACATTAATAAATGTACTATTTATAAAGAAAAAAAAAAACAGTTCCCACAAATCAAAACTTTATATATTATAACTTTTAATAGTATAATATTAAAGGAATAATTCACCCAAAAATGAAAATTAGCCCATGATTTACTCACCCTCAAGCCATTCTAGGTGCATAATATGACTTCCTTCTTTCAGACGAATATAATTGGAGTTATATTAAAAATTGTTCTAGGTGATCAAAGCTTTATAATGGCAATAGGTGGGTGTTTCTCTTCAACAGTTCAAAACATGTCCAATAAAGTGCATCCATCCATAATAAAAAGTGCCTCACACGGCTTCGGAGGGTGAATAAAGACTTCCTATAGCGAATCAATGCATTTTTGTAAGAAAAATATCCACATTTAAAACAACGTTTCTCTAGCTTGCGCTAACAGTTGTACACGGAAGCCGTTCCAGGCAGCCGTTTTTACAGGAGCAAAGGATTTAAAGGGCCTTTACTTACCACCCGGAGCCATGTAAAGCATTTTTTATTATGGATGGATGCACTTTATTGGATTTGTTTTAGACTGATGAAAAGAACCACATGCCCAATGCCATTATAAAGCCTAGAAGAGCCAGAAAATGTTTAATACTTTGATTTTTAAAACTGATAGCATTTGTCTGAAAGAAGGAAGTCATATACATCTAGTATGCCTTGAGGATGATGAAATAATGGGATAATTTTCATTTTTAGGTAAACTAACCATTTAAAATAAATTTTATGAATTAAGCATTTAAATGATCAATGTATCAATAATTTAGATGCTTAATTCCTAATGAAATTATGAAGCAAGAAACCAATCAGCTTATTTCATTATTGAAAAAAGTGGCATGGCAGAAACATTGTACCATGTTAGAAACCTTAATTTCATTTGTAAATTCATTGATTTTTTCAGCAACCTATAGACTTTCTATGTTTGACTCATAAAACTAAAACCTTCCCTTTGACCAATATGATTAAAAAGCAGCAATAGTAATCAGCGCCCAGAGCCTTTAAATCCATTTCCAAATATATTAACAATGTGAATAAATTACCCTCATTTAAAAATGATGAATTCTCAGTTGATTCTTAAATTGTAATTAAGCACTGAGTTCAAGATAGCATGTCCAATATTACTCTAATAGCTTATGGGTTTTTGTTTATTAATTTCTTTTAATATTGGTTTAATATCAAGCGTAATGAATCTGCCAGTTAAAGCTTTGCTATCAAATTGCCAGTACTAATTTGTAAGATGACGCAGTCTGCTGTGTGACTTACGTTGCATACTTCCTAATAGAGCGGAAACTGCTGACAGTGCACTACATTCCTCAGAGGCCTATTGAGCAGAAAATTATAATTAATTAATCATGGAGTGCAGCGCATGCTCTTCCAGATCAACCCCTTGGTTATGGACTCCACCTGGGATGTCCGTAGGGACATGACTCAAAAGCTGCCAATGGCCCTGGCCAAGGCCCACACAGGCTGGAAAGACCATAAACACAATCACAGTACTTCCTGTTTAATAATCTTCTGTTAAATAGGAGCACGTTGTGAATGAGGCCTACTCGTTCTCTCTCAATCAGCTGAATGAACGGCTTTAGTGCAGCACTGGTGGCCTTCTATAATTCTAGAAGTCGTTTTATCAAGTATTGTAATTCTTCAGCAGTGTCACTTATGCACAATGTGAATTCGAAATCTAAATCATCAAGAGGAAGAGCGTGAATCGCACTAGACGTTGTGTATATTGCAATCTGGATCTTTACACAAAGGAGCTCATTAGCATACGGCAGGCATACATGTAGTAAATAATCTATTGGTACCTGTAAGAAATTAACATCTGTCGCATTTTGATGTACTGCGCTGATCCCCAATCATAAATCTCAACAGAAATGTTTGCAAAGAACAAGTAAATTACTTCGCAAATGTGTAAATTAATGTCTGTCCATATTAAATCTCAAGAGAATGTCAACGCTGTATCGAACAACCTTGGAGAAGGAAAAAAAATGTCTGAAGACAATAAGTGAGAGAGAAAAAAAGGTTCAGATTTAGATTTTGCAAGTACTTATTGCATAGAGAGAGGCAACTTTAATTAAAACTTTTAGAAAACTGGACAGTGTTTCATGTATACGTATATAAAAATAAATAATAATAAAAAATAAATAAAATAAAACAAAATATAGTAAAATAAAATAAAGTAAAAATAAAGTAAAATACAGTAAATCAATTAATCATGAATCTCAACAGAAATGTTTGCAAAGAACAAGTCAATTACTTTGCAAATGTATAAATTAAAGTCTGTCCATATTAAATCTCAAGAGAATGTCAATGCTATATCGAACAACCTTGGAGAAGGAAAAAAAAAACGTGTGAGAAGACAATAAGTGAAAGAGAAAAAAAGGTTCAGATTTAGATTTTACAAGTACTTATTGAATAGAAGGACAAATTTTTATTAAAACTTTTAGAAAACTGGACAGTGTTTCATGTATATAAAATAAAATAAAATTCAATTAAAACGGAATAAAACTAAAAATAAAATAAAATAAACAAACAAACTAAACTAAAATAAAACAAAGTAAAACAAAATATAATTAAATAAAATGCAATGAAATATAAATAATAAAATAAAATATAGTAAAATAAAATGAAATAAAATGAAGTAAAATAAAAATTTAATTAAAATATAAATAAAATCAAAACAAAAAATAAAGCAAAGAAACAAAAATAAAATTAAATAAAAATAAAGTAAAATCAGAATAAAAATAAACTTAAATATAGTAAAATAAAACAATAATAATAAAATAACATAAAATAAACAAACAAAATAAAATGAAGTAAAATAAAATAAAAAAGTAAAATAAAGTAAAATAAAAAATAATGTAAGGTAAAGTAAAATTAAATTAAACTAAATAAAGTAAAATAAAGTAAAATAAAAAATTAAATTAAATATAGTAAAATAAAATGAAGTAAAATATAAATAAAAAAATAAAGCAAAAAATTAAATAAACAAACAAAAGATAAAATAAAATGAAGTAAAATAAAAATACAATTAAATATAGTAAAATAAAATATAAAATATATATAAATATAATATAATATAATATAATGTATAATATAAATATATAAAATAAAAATGTAGTAAAACAAAGTCAAATAAAATAAAATGAAGTCAAATAAAATAAAAAAGTAAAGTAAAATAAAATAAAATAAAATAAAACAATGTATGGTAAATGAAAATAAAGTAAAAGAAAATTAAGTCAAATAAAATACAATTTAAAAGTAAAGTAAAATATAGTAAAATAAGAAAATAATGTAAGGTAAAGTAAAATAAAATAAAACTAAACAAATAAATAAATAAAATAAATAAATGAACTTTTTCTATTTTTTTTTTCTCAAACAACCTGTTGAACATGGATTGTGGGAAGCAAAGGCTATATTATGTATGTATCAATATCTTGGATATTATCCTGACCTTCTCTTTTTATATACCTTGTTTTATATCTTTAGATCAGCCATTGTTCATATTTTCCTTATCCTACACCATCTGAGATCCATTACAAACATAGGTACTCGATGAATGCAAATGTATCTTCATGCTTCATCTGCCTCAATCCCAGCTTGCAGATAATATAGATAATAATCATAATACAAACCCCTCTCACGCGTCCATCGGATAAACCATTACATAGGTCCACAAAAGACAATCCGGCATGCAGTTTACATCTCTCTCCCCTAATGGCATACCTGTCAGTGCAATTTGAACTGGTGGCATTACATTTATTGCCCTTCTATCTCTGTTTGAAATAACAGAGCAGAATGCAATCACAATGAACTGATCACACATTATGAGAGATTCAGATGTGCTTCATGGTAATAACTCCGCAGCTGTCTTATTTTAATTTTTTTTCTCCGGAGATGTAAACAAAACTGATAAAGAGATAAGACGTCTGTCTCTCAGACCGGGACAGATAAGTTCTTCTGAGCCTCCAGAGGGGAAAAGGCTATTTTGATTAGCACAATAAGGCAGACAGAGACACAGGTGGTGCCCAAACGGAGACACAAGGAATCCCTGAAGACTAGATAAAGGCCCTAGCCACTTGCTGCCTGTCTGATCTGCATTTGATTAAACATGGACACAACAACGCGCCTGCTCAAAATGAACAGCAATAACTTGGTGCGCATCTGATCCGCTTGGCTATTTAACTATCACAGAATTTGAGCACCATGTCAACATACAGTGGTGTGAAAAAGTGTTGGCATGTTGGTTGGGCCACCCTTAGCAGCAACAACTGCAATCAAGCATTTGCGATAACTTGCAATGAGTCTGTTACAGCGCTGTGCAGGAACTTTGGCCCACTCATTTTGGCAGAATTGTTGTTTCAGCCACATTGGAGGGTTTTCGAGCATGAACCACATTTTTTAGGTCATGCCACAGCATCTCAATAGGATTCAGGTCAAGACTTTGACTAGGCCACTCCAAAGTCTTTATTTTGTTTTTCTTCAGCCATTCAGAGGTGGATTTGCTGGTGTGTTTTGGATCATTGTCCTGCTGCAGAACCCAAGTTCACTTCAGCTTGAGGTCACGAACAGAACCAATTCATGGTTCCATTTATCACAGCAAGTCTTCCAGGTCCAGAAGCAGCAAAACAGCCCCAGACCATCACACTACCACCACCATATTTTACTGTTGGTATGATGTTCTTTTTCTGAAATGCTGTGTTACTTTTACGCCAGATGTAATGGGACACACACCTTTCAAAAAGTTAAACTTTTGTCTCGTCAATCCACAGAGTATTTTCCCAAAAGTCTTGGGGATCATCAAGATGTGTTCTGGCAAAACTGAGATGAGCCTTTATGTTCTTTTTGCTCAGCAGCGGTTTTCGTCTTGGAACTCTGCCATGCAGGACATTTTTGCCCAGTCTCTTTCTTATGGTGGAGTCATGAACACTGACCTTAACTGAGGCAAGAGAGGTCTGCAGTTCTTTAGATGTTGTTGTGGGGTCTTTTGTGACCTCTTGGATGAGTCGTCGCTGCGCTCTTGGGGTAATTTTGGTCGGCGGGCCACTCCTGGGTTCACCACTGTTCCATGTTTTCGCCATTTGTGGATAATATCTCTCACTGTGGTTCACTGGAGTCCCAAAGCTTTAGAAACGGCTTTATAACCTTTTCCAGACTGATAGATCTCAATTACTTTCTTTCTCATTTGTTCCTAAACATGATGTGTAGCTTTTCAGGATCTTTTGGTCTACTTCATTTTGCCTATTTAAGTGATTTCTTGATTGCAAACAGGTGTGGCAGTAATCAGGCCTTGGTGTGGCTAGTGAAACTGAACTCAGGTGTGATAAACCACAGTTATGTTTTAACGGGGGGGTCAACACTTTTTCACACCACTGTATTTGTCAAATTCTTGCACTTTCATACGCATACTGCGTAGCAGGCAAGTGTGCATATTCAGACGCGGGGCAGGTTAGGGAAAGCGAAGGACATAACAACAACCATCTGACATCTAGAGTACCCTTCACACAAGAAACACATTTATTCTGCTCTACATTGAGACGGATCAGAATTTACATTTGCAATAAAATATCTCCAAGTGAGGTTTAATGTGGCTGGTGGTCTGGCAAGGACGGCAGAATTAGCCTCATTCACATTCATTAACCTCATTCGCATTCTACAGAGCAACAGAGCTGTAGAACTGTGTGTCACGATGCCTGGGAGATGATGAATTGCTAATCAGCTGAGAGCTGTCAAGAAAGCCCCAGGAATGTACGATTTACACACTTGTTTGCTCCTGCATTAACCATTTGTAATCAAATCACTATTTATTGTTGGCTCGGTCAGACGTGGTTTATGAGTTGGTGTTGTCACGTCTGCAAGTCGTCAAGAGGAAGGGAGTGTTTCTTATTTCCTGCAGGGAGATATTAGGTGAGCAGCCAACGCGTCATATATGTGTATACACTATGTCAGAATGTTTAAAATGAAGCCATTTGTTTTAATCACCTCTGTAAAATAATAACGATAATGTGATTTCCAACTCATTACAGTGGTAAAATCTTTATCATTAGGGTTGGGAATCATAAGGAATTTAATGAGCCCATTTCCGGTTCCGATTTCTGTTAATGGTTCTGGTTCCTTAATAATGGTTTCATTAACAATTCGTTTAGTAGGCTGTTTTTGAGAAAGAAAATCTGAACAGAAATGCAAATCCAGTGCCAAATAATGAGACGAATTTGACAGTAAAAAAAAAAGTAAAACAATTCTTGTGTGAAAAAAATGTGTGTTTATACAGACCTTGCAGTGACCTTTCACAGTTTCTTTAGAGGCAGCATAAATGTAATACAATAACTGGCCTTAACTACATATTAAATAAAACTAAAAAAAAAAAAAAAAAAAATGGTTTTCTTTTTTTTTTTTTTTTTTTTTTTTAAATATCTAATAATTGTCCTTAATATAACAATAAATGATGCTAAATGAACTAAAAAAATGATAACGTTTTAAGTCATTAACTTATTTGTATGAAATGCCACTGATAAAACTCATAATGTGTATCCTTAACTACATTGCCATATGTATGGAAGGCAATTTCTGCCAATTTTAAATAAATCAATTTAATTATGAAAATGAAAACCATAAAAACATATGAACAACCAGTCAGAAATTAGATTAATTTAAGTCTCTCAGCTTATGTTTTAGACTGAGCTTGTTTGATTTACTAAATGTATGTATGTTTTTGATTCACTTAAAAGCAGCTTGTTCAGGAATAGTTTGGACTACATTTAAAGGGATAGCTTACCCAAAAATGAAAATTCTGTCATTAATTACTTACCCTCATGTCCTACCAAACTGTAACACCATGTCCTAACTACACACAATGCAACGCAACACGCAATAAAAGGTATCCTTTCCATGTTAATCAGAGTTTTTGTCCTAACTAGCTGCAACAGCGACACATGAAATTTTTAGTTTAGAAATGGTTTCTATTTCCGTGACGTCGCAGCTGGAACAACAACATACAAACTATGACAATTATAATGTCAGGTACTGATTATGTGCTTTTTTCAATGTTAAAAGTGTCTAATGTGAGTTTGAATATCATATTTCGTGCCATTTATAAGCATACTGAAAGCAACAACAGATTTCAGACCAGTTTACCTCAGATCTTAAAAAATATAATTAAAGCAAACATATTCTCTTTGATGGGGAAGTGTGTGCAAACTTTTAACTGGTAGTGTATGTTAAAACACAATGTGAACCAACAAGTGTTTTCCATAACAAAGATGGTATCAGTCACTCAGTATGTAGTTTTAAACGTGTTAATATTTATAATTTAATATTTAATATTTATGAATTAGATTATAAACTTGTCAATTTTGTTGGGAGTGATTGATTTTCCAGCTTGTCGCTGGAATCTTGTCGCGTTGCGTGTTCTTAGGACCTTCGTTCATCTTTAGAACACAAATTAAGATATTTTTGATTGCACAAAGAAAACAAAAATAATGATTTTACTGAACCATTTCCCAGAGCACCCAGATGTAAAAGAAATTGCTGAATAGTCGTTATTTTTGCTTTCTTTTTAAGTATTCTCGTAATTCATTAAATTTCGGTTGAACCACTGCTGCCACATGGACTATTTTAATAATGTTCTTACTACCTTTCTGGTCCTTGAACATCGTAGTTGTGTCACTTTTAAATTTCCTCAAAAAATATCTTAATTTGAGCTCAAAAGATGAACAATAGTCTTGTGGGTTTGGAACTAAAAAAGAGTGAGTAATTAATGGCAGAATGATCATTTTTGCGTGAACTATTTCTTTCATGTGTTTGATTCAATACAGAATGAAAGTGTAACGGTTCTAAATAAGAGAATACATAACTGTGAAAGCCTGCATAGAGAAGCAAGGGACCATCTAGTGAAAGAGAGCATCCCCTTTCAATCTCTACATTTCCTCTGAAGGCAAAAATGCCACCCAACCGAGTGTCCCCGGGAGGAGTGGCGAGCTGAAGTTAAATCAATAGGCTGACAGCTGAACTCCAGAAAGTCCAGACTGTATCCTAATTAGTGGTCAACATGCAGTGAGAATTTCTCTGCCTAATTGTGCTTTGACGTCCCCCACTAGTGGTAACAAAGTGCTTGGGAGGCGAGCTGCAGGGTAGCCTCCCAACCTGTTGTTAATGGCCTGTGATTTAAAAGTTAATGAGAGCTGAGTTAAAAGCAGCATTAGCCAAAGGCAACATAAAGTAGAGCTATGTGGATTAACTTTTCATTACCTCCCTCATTACGTGAGCCTGGGGATTAGAGATCCTGGCTAAAAATGAAGCTTAGAAACATCAGGAGTGTGCAACCAAAAGCCCCTCAAGAACATGGAGAAGACAGGCTGTGAAAGTGCTTGCCACATTCAGACCAACTGTACCTAAAGTGACACCTTAGTCTCTTCCATTAGACTGTAATGAGGTTGTGGCTAAAGGATTTAACCTTGAAAATTGCGAGAAGTCATAAAAAGGTGTAATGAGGAGTCCATGTCATTTTCATAGAAAGTTCTCAGCGCTTTCTCATCGAGGTGAATTGCTTCCCAAATGTCTTTTCCCTTCTGTAATGAGCTAAACGGTTGATACAGGATATGGAGCTGAATGAACTTGTTACCGCAGTAACTGTTCTCATTCCACCCTAAGCAAGTGGATTTACTAACTCACACATAAGCTTCGGGCAACCAATAAGAGAGACAATTTTCTCTGAATATTAAGGTAGGCTACATGGCCTTAACATTGGAGACACAATAAAAATACTACAACACATACAGATCTCTCTGTGATCGGTTAATAGTTAAATAGTTAAGAACAACTGTTGAAAGTCTAATGATTTTCCCATCACCTTTAACACCTTTATCCTGATTTTAAAAGTGGCCAGCGGACGGCTTATACGCTGACATTGACAAACACTCTCCGGTGAGTATCAGGTTTCTGTCTTTCACAGACTACAGCCTGAAATTCAATGAGCTGGAGCTTCTCTGGGTTCGGCTGCTTTAATCAAACTTCAAATAATAAATAGTGAATCTGTCTGTGGTGAAAGGTGACAACAGAAGAGAATGAATGTCGTTGCCCCCAGATTATATAGACCTAATAAAGGCTCATTTTTAATAAAAAAAAAAAAACAGCTCCTCCGCTGATCCTGCTCTCTGAATATCATTTATGAAAATAAGAAGAAAAAGAAAATGTGTTAATGAAGGACTTGGGAGAAAAGAGAGGGTATTCACACCAACAAACTACAAAAAAAAAAAAAAAGTCCATTCAAATCTCACTCTTCAGTAATTTAACCAAGTATAATCTGTATTCAGATTCTATCATTTGCATAAAAAGCCAATATCTGCTACAGCATGTAAAAGGAGAGATTATAATGAAATTTCTGCTTCTTTCTGCATTTATCATGTTGACAGGCTTTCTTGAACTCTTCATTAGATAATACCAAACCTTTGGTCATTTACAAGTTTAGGGTATTAGATACTGCACTGTAAAAAAAAAGCTAAATAAGTATGCTTTCCATTGATGTATGGTTTGCTAGGACAGGACAATATTTGGCCGAGACACAAGTTTTTGAAAATCTAGAATCTGGGTGCAAATAGGGTGCAAAAAAAATCTAAATTGAGAAATTCGCCTTTAAAGTTATCCAAATGAAGTTCTTAGCAATGCATATTACTAATAAAAAAAAAATATATGTTTTGATATATTTATGGTAGAAAATTTACAAAATATCTTCATAGAACACGATCTTCACTTAATATCCTAATGAATTTTGGCATAAAAGAAAAATCTTTAATTTGGACCCATTCAATGTATATTTGGCTATTGCTACCAATACACCCCTGCTACGATTTATTTGATCAGAAATACAATAAAAAACAATATTGTGAAACATTTTTACAATTTTAAATAACAGTTTTCTGTTCTACTTGATTAAAATGTAGTTTATTCCTGAGATGGCAAAGTTGAATTTTTGAAGCCATTAATCATACGATCCTTCAGAAATCATTCTAATATGCTGATTTGTTGCTCAAGAAATTTCTTATGATTATCATGTTAAAAACAGCTGTGTTACTTAATATTTTTGTTAAAATTATTATAGCATATAATGATATGATCTAGGATACTTCACGCTTTAACACAGCTAAAGATACAGTGTAATAAAACTAAGTAAAAAAGAACCCTGAGAAAATATGGTTTAAAGATGCAATCAATAACACATCCTGAAAAAGCCCACTGAATTTCATTGCAATTTGCAGCTAATGCACACACTGTATATCAGTATAATTGTGCGGAACTTTGATTACCATTTGGCTTAAGTTGTGTTTGACATTCTTGGCCATCTTTCTAAAGCATACTCTGACTCAGAAGCAGAGATTCATGAAGTCAGAAAGGGGAAATAGAGTAATTAGTTGAAAAGACACATTTGCTAATGGACAAGTTATTAGCAATAGAGCAGGAGTTGAAAGAAAGAGTGAACGCAGTGATACAGTATATTTAGAGGCAAAGAAAGAGAGAGGTGAGAGAAGAGAAAAGCTAAAGGTGTAAATCTAATCTGAATGAATGAGGTCACATCATAGATGTGGCCATCACTGATCTGACTGGTGAAAATTTCCACCCATTTGATAATTAAACAACTTATTTTCCCATTCAAGATCAATCAGGGTCATTAAAGGGGTCATGAACTGCCTTTTTTAAATTATTTTATTATTATCATACTGTTCTCTGAAGTCCCCTTATAATGTTATCAAGATTTTTACATCAAAAAACATCATAATTTAGAAGTAACATTATCTGTCCTGTTTTTAACCCCCCTCATCAGAACGCTCTGTTTGAAATGCCGTGGTGGATTGTAGACTCAAAAGTAAATGCCCACTGCTATGATTGGCCAATACTTGTGTATGTTTGACAGCCTACATTCCATATAGATGGACGCTGCTGTAATTTAGGTCGAAAACGCATACTCAGTACATATCAAATGATCTCTAATAACAGACAAAGCAATAGTGATCACATAAAAACAGTTAAGCATGTGTGGTACGACATTACTGTCAGTTTCAATATAGTCAGGACAGAATTTTCTTTTAGCTTCAATCTTTCTGAAAATCAGCACCAATTTGTGCCTTGTTTGTAAACGAATCAGCGGTAAAATTAAGTGAAAAAAGGACCAAGTTTTCCCTGCTGAAAATTTAAGCTGGATGTAGCTGGTTTTAGCTGTCTGGCTAGGCTGGTCAAGCTGGCTTTACCTGTTTGTTCCAGTTGGTAGTCCAGCCTGACAAGTTAAGAAAGTAGCCCTCTAAAACCAGCCTGCAGACCAGCTAAGACCAGAGAGGATGACCAGCTAAAACCAGCCAACCAGCTTAGGCTGGTTTTAGCTGTTTTTTTACTGATGCTGTCTGGAATCTTTCCACTCTTTCCAAATGTTGTGATCAGAAGGAAGGCAATACAAATATGTGACCCTGGACCACAAAACGAGTTTTAAGTAGGACAGGTATATTTGTAGGAACAGCCAAAAATACATTGTATGGGTCAAAATGATCATCAATTTTTCATTTATGCCAAAAATCATTAGGATATTAAGTAAAGATGATGTTCCGTGAAGATATTTTGTACATTTCCTACCCTAAATATATCAACACTTAATTTTTGATTAGTAATATGCATTGCATTAAGGTGATTTTCTCAATATTTAAATTTTTTTGCACCTTCAGATTTCAGATTTTCAAATATTTGTATTTTGGCCAAATATTATCATATCCTAACAATACCATAAAACTATACATCAATGGAAAGCATATTTATTCAGCTGTCAGGTGTTGTATAAATCTCAATTTCAGAAAACTGACTCTCATTGACCCCAGTGTCACATACAGTATAAGCTGTTTTTAGACTAACAAGAACGTTTTGAGTTCTGAAACCTGATGTTTTTATAGTACAATAGCCACTTATATGTCAAAATATTAAGGGAATTTTGGTTTCTCAGTTCATGACCCCTTTAAATATGTATGCGATCCGATTATACTATCCACACAAATTTACATTGAAAATAGTGTACTTCAGGAAATGCCTGATTATGGAGATGTCATCTATATATATGGAATATTTAAAAAACAGCCATTGGACTCATGTCCAAATGTGGTGAAAACCTGTCAGGTCTTTTTACCCCGTTGAAACGGCCGGTCCTGCAGGAGAGAGCCGAAGGTACTTCTTATGCATGTTGTTAATGTTGGCCCGTGACAGGTCCTCCAAAACAATAGCTCATCTTTACAGCACATGTCCCTCGTGACGCCATTTCAACAGCTGATTTCCCCTGCCGGCCAATTAGGTGGGGCACAAAAGACTATAGTAATGGCCTCGGTCCTCTCTTCCTCCAAAAACAAAATGAAAATCACTGCAGACCAAACTGCCAAGGTGAACACCTACAGTGTGATTTATATGCCTCATAAAGAAGTGCCTTGGACAATTTGAGCTCATCCTTTCACAGACATGCTTTCTCCGGCCACGGCTCCTACAGCGCACTGACAGGGACCGATCGCAATTTACAAAGGAAAAGAGAAGACCAAAACAGCGCATTGATCCATACCGGCGCAATTAACAATCGGCTGAGAAATATGCCGGATGACTATTTGCAAGAGTGAGTCATGAGCAAGCAACGAGGGGGAAAAAGCGTTATCGTTAATATTCTAAACAGGCTATGCCAATTATCGATCTTTATGCATGTGGTTATGAGGCAGTAATTCATCATGTGTTGTAAACCCCAGGGTAATTAAACAAGTGCAATGCTTATGAAGGCTATCATCAGTTTCTTTGCTATAGCGGTCAATCATCCTATTAAGGGCTTCCAGGAACTTTGCATACTGTCAGGGCAGTGGCAATGCACAGCCTGGGGCTAAGAGACCTAATTAAAAGGTAGCCCAGTGGAATTCTTCAAACCGGTGCCAATTTCAGCTTCTTCTCACAATTCCAGAGTTATTCCTCTGCGCTGTATATCTGTGTTTCGTGTAATTCCCCGTGTGCTCTCGCTCTCTCTCTCTCTCTAGGCGATCTCCACTTGCAATTCAATATTAAGATTGATAGCTGTTAAGCCACCTCGGGTACCGAGAGGGAAAATCTTGCACGCTGAATTTCATTGATTCGGCGCTGAATTCTAATGTAACGATGGAAATATGAAAGCTTTTTATTTCTCGCTCTGTTCAGTTGTTCAGCAACGTATTTGCAACAAGAGCTGTAAGGCATTGCATCTTCAGCTCAAAACAAATGAGACAATATTCCTTACACAGCACATGACGCTAGAAACAACGGTCCGCCCCTCGGGATAGGACGCTGGGGTTATCCACAGCATGTGCTTGGTATAATTACATAGCCATTTTAGTTTTTTTTTTTTGTTTGTTTGTTTTGTTTTTATTATAGTAATGTAGCTACAATTCTCTCTGTATTAATTGACCTCATTACTGTCAGAGGTAGTTGTAATATTAGACTCCTGTGGAGGTAGAGTGTGTTTTATTAGTGAACAAATTTAAAAGTTTGTACACTAGGCCTAAAAAAGAAAACCTTCCAGAAACACGTTTGCAAAATCTTTGGCAAGATATGACTGTGCAACATTTGCCCCTGGTTAAATACGCATGTATACTTTCATTAATTCATTTAGAAAGCCTGCACTTTAGAAAGCCCTTGGCTCGCTACAAGGAGAAGAAAGTGTGCAAAAATAGATTGCTTGTTGAGGGAGTGTGTGCACTGAGCTGAATGCGAGTGGAGAGGTTTCCCCTCATGACCCATGGCAACCTGTCAGCTCCCCCGTCTCTTCTACTCCTCTTCACCCAGACAGGCAGGTGTGGTTCCCGCTGCTGCTCGGAGGTACTCCATCAACTCACACTAAGACAGACACTCTCCACTAGAGCTGGCTTCCTTATGCTCATTTGCTGTTTAATCAATGCCCTCTGTGCCTGACCTGTCACCACATGGAGGTATCTGTCAATGGATATGGATTCTATCTTGTATATGCCATTGAGTATCAATCAAAAGTTTGGGTGAAATAATAAACTGAGCCTGTTTCCTTTTCTATGTAAGACCTCTAACAAGCCTACTGGCTTCTAAATTATGGGAGGCACTTCTGGTTTGGGGAAGTTCTACTTAAAAAAACTGAAACAAATCATGTCAAATCATAAGGTTGTGCTAGAAATAATCATTATCTGTCAGTTGGACTGAATGAGTTATCAATTTTCCTTTAATGTTCTATTTTCAGAAGACAGGTTGAAAGAGATTGCTCACCCAATAATGAAAATTCTGTCATTAATTACTCTCCCTCATGTCTTTCCAAACCCGTCAGACCTTCGTTCATCTTCAGAACACAAATTAGGATATTCCTGATGAAATCTAAAAGCTTTTTGACCCTGCATAGACAGCAACGCAACTACTACGTTCAAGGCAAGGTAGTAAAGACATCATTAAAATACTCCATGTGACATCAGTGGTTCAACCTTAATTTGATGAAGCTACAAGAATACCTTTTGTGCTTAAAGAAAACAAAAATAACGACTTTTTTCAACAATCACTGATGTCACATGGACTATTTCTGTCATGACAACTCTCAGAAAAGTTTAGCATGGTAATGAACATGACAATGTTAATGTATTCGGTCTTGGCAGAATAGATCTGCTACGCTGATGCTGCTGAATTGCTCCTGCTGTTGGTTATTGCTGTAGTTGTAGATTATTGCTGCTGCTGCAAGCAAGTACAGAACTTGCTACTGCCAAAGCATATGGAGATACAGTGCTGTGAGTATTTAAGACATACTGCTGCTGCACAAATAGCATGAAATAACCTGTAGCAGATGTGTACAGGTGGAGCTGGGGAAGGTGGAGCGTTTCAGAGGAACTCTGAAAGCGCGCTTCGAAATGCCCAAGTGAATGCTACCAGCCATTTAAATAGCTGCAAGCTCATTGGTTGCATACGCAACATGAACCAATGAGCTTGTGCCAAGTCGTATAACTCTGTGATATCATCAGTTACGTTAATGTCATCTAGAGTTTTATGGCAGAACTAGGTATTTTAACAATGTCTTAACTACCATGCATTGCTGTCAATGCAGGGTCTGAACACTCTCGGATTTTATCAAAAATATCTTAATTTGTGTTCCGAAGATGAACGAAGGTCTTACAGATTTGGAACAACATGAGGGTGAGTATTTAATGAGAGAATTTTCATTTTTTGAAGAAATAATCCTTTAAATACATGATAACTGTTTAAAAAAGTTATATTTTTTCCATCTTATTATCTATAAATTATGAGGTCTATAGAAGCAATGACTGAGGTTGTTTCTTCTCTGTAAGTATAAGGACAACAGCCTCTCTCTGGGGTGTTGAGATGGCTTTAAACAGAGCCAAAGATGGATAATTGGTTATTCTGTGTAATTTTATGAACACAGCTCAGCTGCTGAGGCTCAAACTCTAGTAAGCAATCCACCCTGGGAAACACTCTGTGCCTGTCTTGGGCTCTCAGAGGTATGGATGTCATGGAACAGAAAATAAATTACGCTTAACCCCTTACTCGACTGAACAATTTGATCTCCTTTCATCTACAGGGATATCAGATGAATTACATCAGTGTCAGTGCAGAGATTATTTATAGACTGGAGAAGCATGTTGTGCACATGTACAATTTTTCAATAATAGATGATTTATATGTATGAACTGAATTTAGCAATACATGCATGTATGAATGTATCTGTTATAACTTGTCAGAATCAATAAAGAATCTGTATAATTAACGAATCTAATTAGACAAAAGAATTCAGCTTTTTCTTATCTACCTATATTTATTGATGCTTTTTCTTTCTTTCATGCACCTTGATGCCTCGTGCTTGTCATATTTGTCTCTGTTCTGTTTCGCTGGGCAGATGGTTCCAACACTATGAAAAAAAAGTGAATATTAATATTATTAATTTAATTTATTAATTAATTATTAATATTAATTTAAAGACAAACATTTTAAAATAGATATATTTATGCAAGTGGCTCCATTTCTTGTAAATAACAATCACCTAAATCTAGAGAACTTTATTTTTTATAGAATGAATTTAATTAAAATTATAATGCATGAAGAAATATATAAATATATAATACATAAAATATTTTAAAACTATTTTTACTACTACAACGCTATTGACTGCTGCAACTATTATTACTCACAGAAAGTAGTTAGTAGATTGATTTGCTAGTATTTATTGTATTTAAACAATAGTCTCATGATTCTATGTTGTTGTTATTATTATCATAACAACTTACTTCCAGAAAACAAACCTCATACACAAGCTGTAGCTCAGCTTTGGGAGTTCTAGCTATTGTTTTTACTTTCTTCTGTTTGAAAGATGGCAAATTTTCCTTTGTATTCAAAGTGAGTGGCAAGTCTTGCACAGAAATGGCCTTTTCAAAGAGCTGACAATATGAGTGAGTCTTTTGAAGCCCTCCCATGGCACTGAACATAATAGTAAGTAGAGGCAACTGAGGACTGAAACTGTATGAAATAATAACTACAAGAGTCTGTTAAAGCAGGCTAAGAAAGTAAAAGTTGCAGTTCTGTAAAACAGTGCTGACTCAAACAGACCAACCAAGTTATCACATAAAAATCACCATATTTCACCATCAAACTGCAGTTCACTTAAGCACAGCTTGTTAATTAAATGTGTGTGTATATGCTAAGATTATGCATAAGCAATATCTATAATGTTACAAATCAAAGTGAGAATAAAAGGAATAAGGTGAAAAAAAATGAGCATATAGAACAAATGAAAATTGTTTTATTTTTTAGGTTCCTTCACACTGTAAATCATTTACATTTTTATTCACAGGGAATCTGACACTTTCACAATTTTCTGATGGATTTTTCTGATAAAATGTACTTAACAGCCACAGCACTCCACATCTAGATGATCTTTTAGCAGCAACAGGGCAAGATGTGCCACACCTGTGCTGCTTGCTAAAATTGTTAGGAGCAGCATCATGGGAAAACTTTTCATTTACCTGTTTTATTTCAAGGCAAATGGAATTGTGCCCTTCTTTGTGGAGCACAAGGTCAGTTGAACATCGAAAGAAAATGTTTTTGAATGAGGGCCATATATAAAAATACCACAATTTATGTATAGGGATGCACAATAAAAACAATATTTATTCTGCATCCCTACATTTAAAAAAATGCTGGACAAAATATAGACAAAACCAGCGAATGGGTTGTTTTGACCCAGTGGTTGGGTTATGTTTAATCCAACCTTCTGGGTAGCTTTATTTAACTCGATTATGTTTACGAATTATAATACTGTACGGCTGTCTTAAAATGAACAAAAATATGTTGTAAATTAAAAATCAGACACATTATTACTCTAGTAATGTCACGATTTGAGCCTCCATCGTCCTGTCATCACAAACTCTTGCACTACACATCATGGACTTTATCCCCCACAAGCCACTGCACCAATCACTGCTCACACCTGCTCATTGTGACCCACTGCACTGATTGCTGCACACATCTGTTCCTCATCACACTGACTGCTTATAAGCTTCTCACACACACAGCCACTTTGCGAAGTCTTGTATTGCCCCGGCTACATTCTGAGCGTTTCTTCCCGTGTTTGATTTCCTGTGTTTTGATTCTTGGACTCCCTCGTGTGTGATTCTCGCTGCCTGCCCCGACCTTTTTGCCTGTGTTTGACTACGATTTCTGCCTGCCCCTGTGTTTGTTTGCCTGTATTAATAAATGCTGCAAATGGATCCGCTCGTCTCCGACCGTCCTTGTGACAAGTAACAATGTGTCTGATTTTTAATTTTCGACCTATTAGCTATAATCAAAAGGTGAACATTTATTAATAAGTAAGAATACATTTTATATATATACACACACACTCAAGCCCGAAATTATTAATAACCCTGGCAAATTCTGACTTAAAAGTTAGTTTTATTCAACCAGCAAGTTTTTGTTTTATTAGAAATGACACAGACGTCTTCCAGAAGATAATAACACAATGTACAAGCGGCATCATTGTGGAAAAATTATTACTCAACTTTTATTTACATTTGAACAAAAAGTGGCATGTCCAAAATTATTCATACCCTTCTCAATAATCAATAGAAAAGCCTTTATTGGCTATTACAGCAATCAAACGCTTCCTATAATTGCTAACCAGCTTTTTGCATGTCTCCACTGGTATTTTGGCCCATTCATCTTTAGCGATAAGCTCCAACTCTTTCAGGTTGGGGGGTCTCCTTGCCATCACCCTGATCTTTAGCTCCCTCCACAGATTCACAATTGGATTTAAGTCAGGACTCTGGCTGGGCCACTGCAAAACGTTAATGTTTTTGTCTGCTAACCATTTCTTCACCACTTTTGCTGTGTGTTTTGGGTCGTTGTCATGCTGAAATGTCCACTGGTGCCCAAGGCCAAGTTTCTCTGCAGACTGCCTGATGTTGTTGTTGAGAATTTTGATGTATTACTCCTTTTTCATGGTGCCGTTTACTGTGATTAGGTTCCCTGGTACACCGGCTGAAAAAACACCCCCAAAACATTAGGTTCTCACCACCATGTTTGACAGTGGGGATGGTGTTCTTAGGGTTGAAGGTTTCTCCTTTATTATGTCAAACGAAGGCTACATCATTGTGGCCAAACAATTCAATTTTTGTTTTATCTGACCATAAAACAGAAGACCAGAAGTCTTCCTCTTTGTCCAGATGAGCATTTGGAGGGCCAAGCGGGCTTTTGTGTGCCTTATCTGGAGAAGTGGTGTCCTCCTTGGTCTGCGTCCGAGGAACCCAGCAGACTGTCTGCCTTGAGATGTTGCCACCAGCAGAGCCCAGATTCATCAGGATGGCCTTGGTGGTGATCACTTTTGGTTTCTGACCACGTCCTTTGAGATTTTTCACAGTGCGGAACATCTTGCATTTTTAAATAATACTTTGCACTGTAGCCACTGGTGTTGGGTGATATGCTCAATTTTCATATCGTCTATCGTCAGCCTGTGAGATCACCGATACAACACGATACTATCGTGCTAATTTATTTAATAATCTCTATGTACCAAATTCCTTATTCGTTTTGTAAGGGTAGTCTTGTTATTGGGCATGTGACTTAAGTTGTGCATGTGCAGAGCGCTGACTGTAGTTTTGTCTGTGAAGTTCAAGTTTACTTTCGGTTTCATTCTCTGCTATCTTCAGTGAGTGGTAAATGTGCGTGCTTGAATGTAAATGAATGTATCTTTTTTTACCCGTCATATTGCAATAATGTTACCGCTGTATGTCTGATTGTTGTCATCAGTTCATGTTGTAGTTCCCTTTTGAGAGCTACACTCGATGCTGCGCTTGCTAAAGCGCTATGGGAACGTCTCTATTCGTGACCAGCTGTGAATGATGTGTGTAACACGTCAACAGAGTTGACCCGGAGGTATTATAGCCTCGGTTGATGACGTCATCAGAGCGCACCGTGACACGTAGGCTATAAATAGATGAGCCGCAGGTGCATCGTCAGGTCTTTTGTCTTCAGATCATTCTGTGCGTGTGTGTGGCAAGAACTCTCTCTCTCTCTCAAATCAAACTATTGATCTTGTTAGGAGTTAGTTGTCAGCAGTCAGTGTGCAGAACTTTCATTCTCTTTCTTTCTCTCTTGTTCAACGTGTTTAACAGTTTGAAAGCAGAGAATGAGTCTACAAAGCTGTAAGCGCTGTGTGCCTCCTTGCTCTCGTCCTATGAGTGAGTTAGACACACACGATTACTGCTTTGTTTGTTTGGGGGAAGAACATGCGGTTATGGCGATAGAGAAAGGCGGATGCGAGCACTGTGATCTTCTCACAGTTTAAATGCTTCGCTCCCGTCTGAACTATTTCCATTCCGCACCCACATTAACATCGTGGGGTTCTCATATGGATTTGGTTCATGAGCAAGAGACGGGTCTGTCCCTTTCGCTTGCCGTGTCACCAAATCCTAACATTCCCTCTCGTGATCACGAAGCGCGCTCTTGCTTCTTCGGTTCATGAGAGGGATGACGTTTTTCTTTGTTCGAGCAGCCAGCCTTTGAGCATTTCTCACACGAAAGAATCTGTAGCGGAATTGCTAGAGGTGGTTGCTCGTGCTGTTGCCAGGTTACAGCTTGACTGGCTATGCAAACAAAAAACCCCCAAACATAATAAACTGTTTTAATCATGAATTAAAACCATATACTTCTCGCGTCTTTGTGCCTTCGACGTCGACTTTTTTCGACTATCGTGGGTGTAAATTCGCGAGGGTATACGGAGATGCCTCGGGTTTGAAAAGACGCTCGTGAGCTATCTCTCGCCCGCTTCGGCATCTTCAATTAAAAAGCCCTTCCCCACTAAACCGAAAGTGAAACCTATCGTATTACATTAACGTTAGTGGGTAAAGCTTACTAAGCTGCAAGTCAGGCTTGTACTGCGCTGCACATAATGAAACTATGTTGCAGGCATACCAGGCCGACTTATTGAAGGAATTGAGTGTGGGCGGAGCTCCGTTGAGCAAAGATCTGTCTCTCTGTGCGACCTAGCAGACCGCCCGTGTAAACCATCGGCCGTTCAATGATTGCTTTAGTCAGCACAGAGAGGCATTTGCGGCTAAATCTAACAGGATTTAAAGAGAAAGATACTTTATTCCTGTTGGATTTTTTCCCTTGTGTTTTCCTCTGGCTTATTTGTTGACTCTGTTGACTCAGTAGTCACCAGATTTTAGGGGATTAAAAAAACATGAAGCATGTAGAATTTTCAGAAATTCTTTCCTCGCCGCACTCAAGGGGAGGGGCTGTCTGCCACCCAGCCTCACCCCGGTCCTTCAAAACCCAGGGAAGTTCAAAGCTGAGCGTGGCTGAGCGCGCTCCCCCTCGTGGGAATTGGAGGGTTCACCACGTTCAGCAAAATCCCAAGCCGGACCTCAGGACTTTCATTAACAAAAAGAGGAAGTCCTAATGGTCCGGCAATCAGTGGGGTAGCCCCCCCCCTCGCGGAAGGGGGCGCAGTTAGATCTTGTCGCCCCTTCCTAATAACATCATAAAACTCTCCTTCCCCGCCACTTCGTGTGTTTCGGGGGGCAGAAGTTTCCAGTGAAATGTTGGATGTTCCGTTGCTTCCAGCTGTCATCCTGGACGCGGAACATCTGACACCCCCTCAAAAGGAAGTATCAAAATTATACCACTCTCAGAGAGTCTGGCAGCATGAAAATCTCTGTCAGGCATCTCCCTTTGGGTGCTAAAGACAGTAAAATACAGAATTCAATTCTGTCATCATCCTCTGCGTTTCAACGGCGTGGTTTCTCACTTCCGTGAAGCCGGAGTTGATGCACGTATTGTCACAAGAGCTACAATCTCTTCTGAGCACAGAGGCCATATAACATGTTCCTCTGCCAGAGAGAAAGTCAGACTGTTACAGCAGATACTTCCTGGTTCTCAGTAAGATGGGGGACTGCGTCCAATCTTAGATCTTTGAGGCTTAAACCATTCAGTCAAAGCACTCAAGTTCAAGATGTTAATTATCAATTTGGTTGTGAATCAAATTCAACATTGCGTTTGGTTTGTCACAATCGATCTGAAGGACGCATATATATATATATTTCTTTCATAGAAATATTGCCACATCACAGGAAATTCCTGAGGTGCGCTTTAGGGGGCAAAGCGTACCAATTTCGGGTTCTTCCATTCGGCCTAGCCTGGTCACCCGCACATACACAAAATGCATGGATGCAGCACAGGGCTCCATTACGACTCCTGGGCATTCGCGTTTTGGACTGTATAAACAATTGGTCAATTCTGAGCACAATCGCGAGAGATGGAGATCCATCACGAAACATCGTGTTAGCTCATATGATTTTTCTAGGGTTGAGACTCAACACCAAGGAAAGTGTTCTTTCTCCTACCTTGAGAATTATTTATTTCGGAATCTTTTGGGATTCGGTTACGATGTGGGCGCAGCAGCTTCCCGCTCGAATCGAGACCATTCAGTAGACCATGACCAAGTCAGGCCAGGCCAAGAATGCACTGTTCGTCAGTGCCAATAATGTTAGGTTTCATGGCATCAGCATCCACGGTGATTCCCTTGGTGCTGTTGCTCATGAGACAGTTTCAGTTGTGGTTTAAAGCCGAAGGATTTTATCCAAGAGCCAATCCTTTAAGGCAAATAAAAGTGGCGCGCCGTAATGGCTTCGTACACTAACTATGTGGTTCAGACCCCGGTATTTTACTTTGGGTCCCACTCTAAGGGCTCCTTGTCGTCGCAAAAATGCTAACGACGGATGCCTCCCTGATGAGCTGGGTAGCGGCCTTAAGTGGTCGTCCAGCTTAAGGGGCACGGGAGGGCCGTCAGCTCGTTTGGCACATCAGCTGCCTCGAGTTGATGGCTATATTTCTGGCTCTGAAATATTTTCTCCTTCAATTAAGAAGCTGTTATGTCCTAGTGCGGGTGGACAACACAGCGGCAATCTCTTACTTAAATCACCAGGGAGGTCTTCGCTCTCGCAACCTAGCAGGATAGCGAGACAGATTTTTCTCTGGGCCCAAGGAAAGTTCCTGTCATTCAGGGCAGTGTACATTCCAGGGCATTTGAACGTGGGAGCAGATTCACTGTTCAGACAGACACTACCAACAGGGGAGTGGAAACTCCACCCAGAGATAGTGAATCAGATCTGGAACAGTTTTTATCAGACGGAAGTGGACCTCTTCGCCTCTTTTCAGATAGCGCAATGTCCCCTCTACTTCTCTCTAAGTCACCCAGCTCCCTTGGGTCTGGATGCGATATCACACACATGACGCAAATTGCGCCTGTATGCGTTTCCTCCAGTCTTTCTCTGCCCCCAGGGGTTCTAGCCAGGGTTCGCCAACAAGGGATTTGCCTCCTGTTGGTGGCATCATGTTGGCCGAACTAAGCATGGCTCTCAGAGATAATATCTCTCCTCGACGGCTCGCCATGGCGATTCCGCAGAGGAGGGACCTTCTATCTCAGGCGGGGGGAATGATATTCCATCCCAGGCCCGACCTGTGGAATCTTCATGTTTGGCCCCTGAGGGGAACCAACTGAGGGACACTGGGCTTTCACCTGCCGTTATTGAGACCATCCTAAGTGCTAGGGCTCCCTCCACTAGGAAAAATTATGCCATCAATGGGGACCTTTTGAAAGGTGGTGCGCAGAGCACAATGTAGATCCAGTTAACTGCCATATTGCTTCAGTACTGGACTTAATGCAAGGTAAGTTATTAACAGGCAAATGTCCTGTTACTCTTAGGGTTTATGTGGCCGCTCTTTCGGCTTGCCACGCCTTAATTGACGGTGCACCACTCGGGAGACACCCTCTGATCTCTCGCTTCCTCTGCGGAGCCAGACGACTGAGGCCTCCAGTTAAGACCAAGATCCCTTCCTGGGACTTATCTAACAGTCCTGGAGGGTCTGGTTGGACCCCCCTTTTTGAACCTTTGGAGTCAGCGTCTATGAACTTCTGACTTTTAAAATGGTTTTTCTAATGGCAATAACCTCTTTAAAGAGAATTGGGAATATGCAGGCTCTGTCTATCTCGTCATCCTGCTTAGACTTTGCCCCAGGTATGGTGAAAGTAATTTGCATCCTCATCCTGATTATCTGCCCAAGGTTCCATTCTCGGCTGGTCATCCGGTCATTCTTGAAGCCTTCTGTCCTCCACCGTTTTTTAACGCCGGAGCAGCAGGTATCTCATAGACTGTGTCCAGTCCGTGCTCTTCAGGCTTACGTCCACCGCACTAGCCAGTGGCGTAAGTCAGAGCAACTTTTCATCTGTTATGGTATCCATAACAGAAGGGCAGCTGCCTCCAAGCAGACTATGTCTCATTGGGTTAGGGATGCTATTGCTCTTGCCTATGAGGCGCGCGGTCAAGCTTCGCCTATAGGTCAAAGGGCTCACTCCACCAGAGGGGTCGCCTCGTCCAATGCGTTGGCAAGGGGTCCTCCCCTGCTACAAGTTTGTGGTGCGGCAGGCTGGTCCTCTCCGCACACATTTATAAGATTTTATAGTTTGGATGTTCATGCCACTCCGGGCTCTCACGTCCTTGAGTCGACATCGCAAGCTAATGTCTAGGCCTCCTTGCGTTCTTGTGAAACACACCTGCACAGCCATAGGGGTCCAGACATGTTCAAGCACGGCGGCGTGGGTATTCTCGTTCCCATAGCGCTTTAGCAAGCGCAGCATCGAGTGTAGCTCTCAAAAGGGAACTCTCTGGGTTACTTTTCAGTAACCCTGTTCCCTGAGAGAGCGGAACGAGATGCTGCGCTATCATGCCGTGCTGAAGATGTCCAGCAGGACTGCTCTTCAGACAAAATATCCTGACGATGCACCTGCGGCTCATCTATTTATAGCCTACGTGTCACGGTGCGCTCTGATGACGTCATCAACCGAGGCTATAATACCTCCGGGTCAACTCTGTTGACGTGTTACACACATCATTCACAGCTGGTCACGAATAGAGACGTTCCCATAGCGCTTTAGCAAGCGCAGCATCTCGTTCCGCTCTCTCAGGGAACAGGGTTACTGAAAAGTAACCCAGAGAGTTCAGTTCATATAGAATGAGGAGAAACGGTGCCCGTGTAATTCACATGCATATGTTTAGCGCCATTTTATCGCATCGTAATTCTAATTAACGCATATAGATGTTACTGAGGTGAATGTTTATGTTTCCTATATACAGACGGATTCTGATATATCATATTTAATTCAGCCTAAACCACATTTTACTACCTTTAACCTAATGACTGTGCAATGCTGGATAATATAATCCTTACATCATCTTAAAAAGCAGCTACAAATAACAAGCAAAGAACATTTACATTATCAAAGAACTTCATCACTAACTAGTGTAGCCTAGTCTAGTGCGAGGAGCACTTTAAAAAACACACCGTTATAATCAGTTTATCTATGTACCCTGTATGATGAATAAATCTCTTACCCATGCGGCGTTACGGCGACGTGGCCACTCTATGCGTGTGTTTATACCACGGCAAGTTTTTGAAGCATCCTAGAACCGACTCTCTGCACTGCACCGTTAAAGTTAGACGCCTTTTTGACAGATAATAATAATAATCGTCTTGTTATCGTCAAAGGCATCAGCAACTGGGGATATCTCTAACTATCGTCGATACACGATACTACCGTCTATCGGCACAACCCTAGTAGCCACTGGAACTTCAAAACATTTAGATACGGTCTTATAGCCCTTTCCTGACTTGTGAGCAGCCACAATGCGCAGCCGCAGGTCATCAGTGAGCTCCTTTGTCTTAGCCATGACTCTCCACAAACCAACAGCAGAGCTTCTGTTTTTCACCTGTTGAGTTGATTAAAACAGCTGTTCCCAATGAATCAGGGTAATTAGGATGCTTTAGAACAGCTTGGACTACTTGGAATGGTATTGAACTTTGGATTTTCCCATAGACTGACAGTTTGCAAAGGGTATGAATAATTTTGTACATGCCATTTTTTGTTCAAATGTAAATAAAAGCTGAGAAATACTTTTTTTTCACAATGATGCCTCTTATACATCTTCTTATTATCTTTTGGGAGAAGCCTGTCATTTCCGGTCAAAAGAAAAAAAAAAACTTGCTGGTTGAATAAAAGTAACTTTAAGTCAGAATTTGCCAGGGGTATGAATAATTTCGGACTTGACTGTATATATATACTTATTAAACGTATGAATAAATGTTCTTTTTTTTAAAAAATATTAATAAATGTTAATTGCCATTGCCTATTTTGGGTTCATTTTGGGTTTAAACAAGAAATAGTATTTTTTAAAGCAATATTTGAGTTTAATAAAACTACCCAGAAAGCTGGGTTAAACATTTGTGACCCTGGACCAAAAAACAGTCATAACAGTTTTTTAAAAATAAATAAATAAATAAATAAATAAATAAGCTTTCCATTGATGTAGGATTTGTTAGGATAGAACAATATTTGACCGTGATACAACTATTTGAAAATCCGGAATCTGAGGGTGCAAATAAATCGAAATATTGAGAAATTCACCTTTAAAGTTGTAGTTTCTTGTAAGTAAGTTCTTAGCAATGCATATTACTAATCAAAAATTATATATTTACAGTAGGACATTTGCAAAATATCTTCATGGAACATGATCTTTACTTAATATCCTAATGGTTTTTGTCATAATAAAAGAAAAATCGAAAATGTTGACCCATTCAATGTGTTTCTGGCTATTGCTACAAATATACCCTTGCTACTTAAGACTGGTTTTGTGGTCCAGAGTCAACCACTCTTAAAAAATGCTCTAACCTAGGATTTTTTAGAGCGTATAAACTGTCAAACTGGCTGAAGTTAAAGATGGGAGTTTTTAATTTTATTTATTATTACTTTTAAACATTTAGATTACATTTGCTGTCTATACCACTCAAATTATTATTTAAAAATACTAATAAATGACATGAATTTGCAAGTTAATACTATTTTTTCCCTCTTGCACATTATAATTCTGTAATGCCCCACATCGCTTGTACCATTTATAGTTTCTAGAGTTTTCTTTTTAATTTATTTAGACATAACAGTATAGAATTAACACTAGCCATTTATTGGATCGCATAAAAAATAATGATCCTCTTCTCATAACAGCCAGAAATGTTATATTGTGCATTCCTATTTTATATTCATATTATTTGCTCAAACAACACCAGTCAAGCATTCTGAAAAAAGGAAGAAAAAGTACTCAAAGTGTCTGCAATTATCAGACTACTCTCTCCCCGCTTCCTATAATGCAGTGGTGCATTCCTGAAAGATTAATAATGCTCAGAGATTGAACGAGGGATTTGTGAAGAGGGGAAGAGAAGACACTTTGACCTCTGTGATGAAAATTAGTGGGTGAATCAAGGAAGCAATTCTAAATCATTAGTAAAGAATGAATGCCCCCTTTGTAATGGGTCTTCAATGTTGTGCCACTGCCAACAAGGATGTATACCGAAGCACAGAAGAAAAGGCTTTTAGAAAATAATCTTCAGCATGGAGAGAGCAATTGGTAGAGTATTTAATACTGATGAAGTAACATATCTGTTGAGTGGGTCTTCAGTGCTTTCACAATGTAATCATGAGATCATGTATAGATGCTAAAAACATACAGCTGAGGACTCTGAACTAGAAGTGCAGCAGCTCTACAAAACCCAGTAATCATACACTTGACCTTGCACTTCAGGTGAGAGATATTGGATGACTATATAAAACCTCTCCTGTTTTCCATTCTTTCTTTCTGATTCCTGTAACAATGCAAATGAATTAATTTAACTTGATATATTGTGATAAGTACATTCTTGCATCAGAATTTTACAAAATATCTTAAATTCTGTCTGGAATTAATAAAAGGTAAGGCAGAAATGCTAAACAATTATCTTGAATTCTTTTTCCTTGACGCTGGTCAGTATTTGACTGTGCAGGAGTGCTAATTACTAGCCTGCAACGTGTCTAAAGTAGAGTTTCAGAGTTTAAAAAAAAAATGTGGCACAGAGTCGCACTGCTTTGTGGTCTTTTTGAATATACAGTACAGTAGTTTCAACCTTGTATTTCAAGGTTGTATGGCTCTGAGATCTTTTTTAATTTGAGTCAATGTTTCATTGTGCAGAGAGGCTGTTGTTAAACTCCCACTTATCAGATCTCTTATTTCTGTTGGACTTTCACAGTAGCACAAGCAAACTTTCAAACACAAAGTAAAGACCTCCACTAAAACTTTTGATTGGGTTGTGGGATCTCGCTGTGAAATAATGTGAGCAGTGTTTTTTTTTTTTTACATGCAGAGAGCACTGCAATTATCCATGAAAGGCTTTCTTTTCAAAAACAGGCGAGACAAGCTTTCTTTTGAAACTTGGTTCCAATGATCTCTCTCGAAGATGTCTTACACTAATAAGTAGGATTGCTTGATAGTACAACAGCTTGTGTTTTCCAGTGCCAAAGCTCATATGTAAGTTCACATTATCTATTGATACTCTACTCATATTTATTAAAAAACCGTTTATTGATGCTAGATGCTAGAAATGTCTGACAAATGCCAACACTTGCTTGATCTACTCATATAGTGAAAGAGAAATGGTGTGCACCTTTCACTAGCACAAATGAAACCCAGAGCCAATGAAATACAAGCCAAGATGATGTTGTTTTGTACATCTTACACGGTTACAAAGCTCTGGAGCCTCATTGACTGTCATCCTATTTGTCTGATAAATTATTACTGAACAACACACAAAGACGTTCTATAAAATCTGCTTTTCATATGATACTTTTCCATGTCTCTGTAGAGTCCTGGGCTCATGGGTTTCAATTAGAGGCAAAGAGGAACACATATATGACCTCCATGTGGGGAACACCGCACAGCACTCTGGGTAGTCTTTGGAGTGCTGGGACTCTCAATGTAATTTTAGTAAAACAAGGAAGGGAAATAAAGTCATTGAAGCACTATGACCACCCTTTACCTGAACTCAGTCCCTTAGAAATAATCTAAAGTATTTCCTTCACCAAAACAAACCACCGGCTCAGCTATAATGCGAGTACTTTTGAAATTCCAACAGAACAATGGCAGCTTTCAACTCTTTATGTTCCTTAGTGAATTGTCCATTTGGAACAAAAGGCCAAAAAAAGATTTTTTTTCTCCGCTTTCCCTTTACCGGAGACTTCAGATCCTTAAGAAGTTTTACAAGCTAGTTTCCTGACCTAGCTTTCATGGCACACTTCTTATAAAAGAAAGGAAAGATGTGGCACATAATTGTGTTTAATTGATTACCACACACTTATTGTTCAAAAATAGCTAACAATATTTTTGCTTTTGCTTTTTGCAAGCAACATATGCATTACTGTTCAAAAGTTTGGGGTCAGGGAGATTTGCTTTGTTGGATTGTTTGAAAGAAATTGTTACTTTTATTCCGCAAGGAGGCATTAACTTGACAGCAGTGACAGTAAGTGACAATAAAAACTTGTACATTGTTGCAAAACAGAAATCTATTTCAAATAAATCTTCTTTTGGACCTTCTCAAAGAATAATGAAATCTATAAAAAAAATATTAAGCAGCACAAGACTAAAAAAAGACTTTTTCAAAAACATTAAAACAACTTCACAAACCCAAACTTTTATTGGTAGTGTATAACCAACAATATGACTTTAAAACTGAAGTAATAAACAGTCTTTGTTTGCTGCATTAAACAATGTGTAAATAATTTGATGTGGCTTCTATGTGGGCTGAAAGCACTCTTGATAGATAAATTTAACCATAATGCTATGCTGCACTCCGGGGTTATCCAGCATGCCAGTGGCTGTCCAGCAGCTGCTATGATGAGCATCACTGACCATTGTCCAGTATCTGACCTATCATACAGCTTGCTGTTATATGAAGTGACAAGGTTATGGAGAGACTGGGGAAAAAAACACTTCTACCCCCTTTTAAACTCATTTTTAAACAGTATTTTAGAGTTTTAATCTTGTATTTTAGCTATTAAGTTGTCAAGTAAGACATCACTGGGTTTTAAGTTTGAATAATATCAGCTGATCAGTATATTATCGGTCTGTTTAATATATACACACACACAGATTTTATAATGGGGGAGAAATTCATCATTAACAAGATTCATTGCCACTCTTTGGATGTAAAAACACTGGAAATCTTTGTCATACCACCCACTCTAGCCATCTTATTTCTCATAAGGGTCAATATATTTTACTCACCAATTATACACTAAAGGTCAATTTTTCCCTGAGATGAATGCATGCTAGGAAGGAGGCAATTAAAGTTGAATATATGCATACAGCAGGGCTCAGAAAGAGAACCTTATCTTAAACTTCATTACTGATTCCCTAAAGAAACAAGAAATGGTGATTAATCACACAAGAAAATAAGCAGAAAAAAAAACGTACTGTACCCAACCTGCTTTCTGGTATATTGATGAAGTCTTAGTTTAAGTCTCAGTCAAGGGAAACTTGCAAAGACTGTCAATCACTGTAAAAAGGAATGCGGCGTACAACGTTGTCTTTTTTGTTGAAGTACATAATTACACATAATTACACAAACAAGCTGAAACTGAAATAGTTCACATGATACAATATGAAAGAAGATTTTAGTCAGTCATGTACTTTAACCCCTTAGCATTCCTTCAAACTTAACTCAATGCAAAACGTTTTGTCTGTGGAATGTTGGAACGCTAAGGGGTTAATGTATGTGTTCCATTCAAAAATTAAATTTGAAATTATAAAGAACAAACAGGTTGTAGAATTGTAATTCTAAACTGGAGTTAATGAAGTTAATACAAATAAAAAAGCATCTTATTTTCACCAAAATAAGAGGGATCATACTAAATGCATGTTATTTTTTATTTATTACTGGGCTGAATAAGATATTTCACATAAAAGATATATATATGTATATATATATATATATATATATATATATATATATACATATAGTCCAGAATAGTGCAGAATTTAAAATTGAATAATTTGTATCTTTTTATCCACCCATCCATCCAAACTTAATGTATATACACAGTTGAAGTCAAAAGTTTACATACACCTTGCAGAATCTGAAAAATGTTAATTGTCTTGCCAAAGTAAGAGTGATCTTACAAAATGCATACCTGAATAAGATATTTCACATAAAAGACGTTTACATAGTCCACAAGAGAAAATGATAAATTCATGAAAATGACCCAGTTCAAAAGTTTACATACACCAATTTTGTCTTCTAGGAAACATGTAAGTATCTTTTGTAGCTTCTGAAGGGCAGTACTAAAAAAAAAAAAAGATATTTAGGCAAAATAAGAAAAATGTACACATTCAAAAGTTTTCACCCCCTGGCTCCTAATGCATTGTTTCCTTCTGGTGCATCAGTGAGCATTTGAACCTTCTGAAATAGTTGCATATGAGTCCCTCTTGTCCTCAGTGTGAAAAGATGGACCTCAAAATCATACAGCCATTGTTGAAAAGGGTTCAATTACACAAAAATGTGGAAAAACCAAATAATTTGTGGGACCAGAAAGATTTTTCTGAAGAACGGTGAGCAGTTAACTGTTCAGAATAAACAAGGGACTCATGAACAACTATCACTAAACAAAAAAAACACAGCTGTGGATCATTCCGATAAAAACATGGTATTAAGAATTAAGTGTATGTAAACTTTTGAACTGGGTCATTTTCATGAATTTATAATTTTCTCTTGTGGACTATGTAAACGTCTTTTATGTGAAATATCTTATTCAGGTATGCATTTTGTAAGATCACTCTTACTTTGGCAAGATAACTGACATTTTTCAGATTCTGCAAGGTGTATGTAAACTTTTGACTTCCACTGTGTATATACATTAAGTTTGGATGGATGGGTGGATAAAAAGATACAAATTATTCAATTTTAAATTCTGCACAACCGTGGTTTTGACTAACAAGTAATCTGTTTTAAAACAAAGCATTTATTCAATTTTTTTTTAATACTAGTGTTTTAGAAATTCCACATAATTTTTAATTGCTTAGCTAGTTATGCAAATAGTGTTTTAGTAAGCCATAACAATTTTAAAACCACAGTCACGGGATCTTCTTTGCGGAAAACATGTATTCTGCTACTGGGAATAATGAGATGTTCCAGTACAAAAGTTAATGGTAAGAAATGACAGTCAATTTCAACCACACGCATCAATTTTTGGAAAAACAATTGCATGTCAGTGCCAGATTCAAATATGCCAAGCATACGCCTATTACTAATTTACACATCTATTAGAAATCTGTCACATCTCCATTCCATCACACGTCTAAATGACTGCAGCGCAGTTGTCTCCACTCAGCCACGGCAGAGACAGATCAGACTTCTCATTCTGCGAACTCTCTCTCTTTGCCACCCACAGGCCCAGCCTTGACACCACAGCGGCTTTTGTGGTTCAAAACCTTACTCTCTGTGTTAGAAGAGCTTCACATATGCATATACACTGCCTAGCCACCACTCTTAACCTAATGCCTATGACACCAACCTTAAATCTACAAATGCAAGAAGCTGAGGTCACTTAATGCCTCAAGTGCTTTTATTCAGTAATTGCTTTCAGATTTTCTTGGGCATCATAACTAGAAATGAAAAACTCTATGAAGAAAAGGACAATTATCCATAAAAATATATTTTACGGTAGATGGTAGTAAAATGTTCACCATGTACCTTCCTTTTACACAGCGAATGTGATTTTAAAGGTGTTATAAAATATTTCCAGCTGCGGATTATAGCAAAAAAGAGACAACTTGAGTGAACCTGAACTTAAGTATCATCCAGAGAGTGCATTCACACAAAGCTTTGCCATAATTTCTGATTATGCTCTTTTAAGAGTCAATACCCCCCGCCACGATGTTAGAGATCAAGTATTTGTAATTGAGCCTCAGTGCAAAGGGGCCATGAATTTCAGTCAATCACAGCCACAGTTAGCTTTTTACCTCTTACCCAATTAGCAATTACTGTGAGAGGGAAATATCTCCTCTTTAGAGCCAGCACTAATGAGTAATAAACTTCACATAAGACTCACTCCACTGCCTCACATAGCAAAAAGGCAACTTCGGGTTCCTTGGGAGCAGTAAGGCACTGGTTCTTTTGTAGATCACGATAAGAAACCACACACATGTGCAATGATGTCCTCGCCTAGGGCAAAAAATCTTCATCCGCTAGAGAAGGATGCTAACAATTAACCTCTAAGTGTCCAGATGCCACAGCTGTGCTCAAAGTCAGAGTGATATACCTGATGACGACGGATGTATGATGAGTGAAAAAGAAAAAAAACTGATGAAAGGACATGAGGATGCAACGAGAACATTGATATATGGAAGTTACGCTCTCATTCCACTGACACACGGCCTGAACAGACAACTCATTAGCGGCAATTAGTGATGACACAAAGGTCTCACCCACAAATCACTGGAAACGCACACGCTCGCTCCCTCTCTCCAAATCTATTCATGCCATATGAAAGACAGAAGCTTTCTTCTTACTAATTATGGATCTCGTTCATTATCTGAGTGAATCAGGCTGCAGTGCTTTGGCCTTTATCCTCCTGCCCAGCTCCAATCAGCCTGTAAATGAGGCAGAAGAAATGAGGCTGATTTCTGTAATGGAAGGAGACCAACAAAAAGGGACCACAAAGACCCTCGGCGCTACAGGAAATACTGATTCACCTTCCCCCGAGAACAACAACAAAAAACAGTCTGCAATTTTAATCAAAACAAAGACAAAAATGAAAAAGCAGAATCGGGTTTCAAGTATGCTTTTAGGCTTTTTTGTGTGTAAAGGAAGGAAGACATTAAAAAACGTTATCTTTGCAGTTGTTATATATATACACAGTTGAAGTCAAAAGTTTACATACACCTTGCAGAATCTGTAAAAAGAGGAATCATACAAAATTTTAATTAGTACTGACCTGAATATGATATTTCACATAAAATACATTTAAATATAGTCCACAAGAGAAAATAATACATAATATAATGTATCCAAAAGCTTGGGGTCAGTAAGTTTTTTTTTTCTTTGTTTCTTTTTTCACTTTTATTCAGAATAAATTGAAAGATTAAACTGATTAAACTGACCTGACTAACATATTTCACATAAAAGATGTTTACATATAGTCCACAAGAGAAAATTATAGTTAAATTCATAAAAATGACCCCGTTCAAAAGTTTACATACTTAATTCTTAATACTGTGTTGTTACCTGAATGATCCACAGCTGTGTTTTTTTTTTTTTTTTTTTTTTTTAGTGATAGTTGTTCATGAGTCCCTTGTTTGTCCTAAACAGTTCAACTGCCCGCTGTTCTCCAGAAAAGTCCTTCGGCTCTCAAAAATTCTTTGGTTTTTCAGCATTTTTGTGTATTTGAACCCTTTCCAACAATGACTGTATGATTTTGAGATGCATCTTTTCACACTGAGGACAACTGAGGGACTCATATGCAACTATTACAGAAGGTTCAAACACTCACTCATGCACCAGAAGAAAACAGGATGTATTAAGAGCCGGGGGGGGGGGGTGAAAACTTTTTGAATTTGAAAATCAGGGTAAATTGAACTTATTTTGTAAAATTAGTAATCTTAGTAGATCTTAGTAATAAGTATCTTCTGTAGCTTCTGAAGGCCAATAATAAATGAAAAAGAAAAGAAAAAGATAAAATTTCGTTGAAGAACAGCGGGCAGTTTAACTGTTCATTTTTATAAATTTAACTATTATTTTCTCTTGTGGACTATATGTAAACGTCTTTTTGTTAAATATTTTATTTAGATCAGTACTAAATGAAAAATAACATATTTTGTAAGATCCCTCTTACTTTGGTAAAATATTTAACATTTTGAAGATTCTGCAAGGTGTATGCAAATTTTTGACATCAACAAAACACTTCATATATATATATATATATATATATATATATATATATATATATATATATATGTGCCGTCTGAATTTTTCTTCTAAAATTAGGATTTTTACCAGGCTCCTATACTTATATATATTTATTTCACTTTAATTGCATAGAAAAGGACATATGCATTGCCATTAAAGTAAAATTACTGAATCTAAACATAGGAGCCTGATAAAAATGCTCATTTTGAACGGCACTTAAAGGCTTTTGCATCTGCACTCTTCATACACACACAGTGGTGGCCAAAATTATTAAAACACTAGTATTTTCACTAGCTAAACAATGGTTTTAAGTCAGTTATTTTTTATCTTTTGCTGTAGTGTGTCAGTAGCAAATATGAGTTTACATTTCCAAACATTCATTTTGCCATTAATTGTAATAATCCAGTAATATTCTTGTTTGCACAAGAAGTCTGACAACAGCCAGTGCTCCACACAGAGATCTGCTCTCATCATCCAGTCTGTCTGGAATGACATGAAGTAACAGAACAAACTGAGACAGACTAAATCCAGAACAACTATGACAGCAGCTCCAAGATGCTTCAAGAAACCTATCTCCAAATCTACAGTGCTGTTAAAAGTTTTAGGCACTTGTGTAAAAATGCTGTCATAAATAGATTTTCTTTATGAATTAACTTCTATGAACTAAATAAATCAACATTTGGTGTGACCATTCTTTGCGTTTAAAGCAGCTAGTGCCCTAGGTGCCCTTGCGCATAGTTTTTCAGGTAGCTTTGCAGGCAAGTCTCTTGAAGAATCTCGGAGACATTGCCAGTTCTCAATTTAGTTCAGTTTGTATATAAAAAACATTATACATGTATTCAAAAGTTTGGGGTCAGTAAGTTTTACTTTCTTCTTTGTTTTACTTTTATTTAGAAAAGATTGAAAGATTAAACTGATTAAAAGTGACAATAAAGACTTTTACACTGTTACAAAAAAATAAATGCTGTTCATGTGAAACTCTTGTGACTTCTCAAGGATCATGGGATCATGTAACACTGAAGACTGGAGTCATAAAGGCTAAAAATGTAGCTTTGCCATTACAGTAATAATAAGTGTCATAAAAAAATCTTACCAACCCAAACATTTGAACGATATCATACATAAATCTGAGAACAAAAAAAAGGAATTTCTATACTTTACTGCTCATATTGCAAGTACTATGATTCTACACTAAAAACTAGAAAAAAGTGATTTGCACTGCAGGCACGTCATAAAAAGTACTATGACTAACACACCTTGTGCAAATCTACATTATTACTGCATTTGAAGGCATCTACAGGAAATATTTGGTCTCTTGTAAAGGTGCATAAAAAGCGCCTGTGAGAAACATCCCTCCTGACAGGTTGTTTGATGCCTCCAATGTATCTCTTATCAACTTCTCTTCTAGCATGCTTTTATTTCCCTGATATGATGAAGTGGACCCCAGGAGGCGAAAGCTCGGCAAACCGCGGGAGACACCTAACAGCGGCTTCCAGACAGCCTCACATACAAACCTAATTCCTATATTGTGACAATGAAACCATTACTTGCAAAATCCCTCTGAGCTGTATTCTGACAGCTAATTACGACAGTGATGTGATTTATATTACTCGTTGATACAAGTTCTTCACTAGATTAAAAAGTAAGAAAGTAGGAGTCCAAAAAAAGCTCACTTTGTGGATCTTATTTTCTACTTATACATGTGCTCAGGTGTCAAAGAAAGGCAGTTTAAAGACAGAAAAAAACATGCGAGTGGGCAGCAGTCATCATGCAAGGTTAGAAAAGATTTAAAAAAGTTTTTTTCCCTCGCAAAACAGCGCTGAAAATGTGTCCTTTTTACATTTAAAACTTCTTACGCATACAGATTTCTGTATGTACTTTTAAGGATATTTTAGTGTATATATGCGGCAAACTTTTGACCAAAGACTACATGCGGCCAGCGTCCTGATGGATGCTACCTCGTCATGCAGTGCATATGACATTCCCCATTAAAGTAATTTTCCCTGCCGTGGACTGGCGCTCACACTAGCTATAAGTCTTGCGAAATGGGAAAATGAAATTCGGTTAAACCTCCCATGGATACCAGCTGATTGATGACTTTGTGGTGGTTTTCTGCCGCATGCAATTACAATCGCAATCAGATAGGCAAAGCCCCCCTCCAGCCTTCTAGGGAAGGTTTAGACAGAGATGTCACAGCCGAGACACAACAGCAGGAATTTGATCTCAAATTAGATGTAGTAGATGAACTCGGCATCTGCGGTGCTGCAGATGGAAGAGCTGTTATCAACAACAATATTCATCTCTAGTCACTTTCGCAAAAATAATAAAGAAGCCGAAAAAAAACCCACATTTATTGCAGCACGTCTGGTGAATCACAGCACTGAATGCTCCGGCAGAACAAAGAGGGGACTGGGGAATGATAAGAAGCCATGCTTTCCCCAGGGTTCCTACCAGTGAATTACCTGTCTCACAGTCTCCGTTGAACACTTAGGTCCCCGCAGCCCTTTTGTAACTCTGTCATCTTTCTTCACTTATTTTAAAACTGTCGACAGCCTGTCAATCCTCAAGGGTCTGTGGCATCCATGGGTGACTTTGTTGACTTTAATCTAGCTTAGAGCTTCAGTTAGTTGAATGTAATACCATTTCCCCCACAACCTCCTTCAGACGCATACCAAATTGCTGCTAAATACAAAAATCGGAGACATTTCAAATCTGCTTATTCAATGTCAAGCAGTATCAGCAGTGTGACATGCTTTAATTAATCTAAAACTATTTTAAACAACATTTTTCTAATTATTGTGGAATTATTATACATGCAGCCCTCATATCATTTGAGAGACTGCGTGGAATATTTATAAACTAATTTGTCACATGCATAACAATTTCAGTAAATGTAAAAAAGCTAAAAGGTGATTAAAATAGAGTAAAGTGGAGACACATGCACTTGAAATACTTTTCTTTACCAACCAACTCAGGAAAAAAAGGTACCTTTTCAAAAGGTATTAAAACGTACCATTTATATACTGTAGTTTTCAAGCTGAAGTAAAGACCGCTTCTTAAAGGGTTAGTTCACCCAAAAACGAAAATTAGCCCATGATTTACTCACCCTCCAGGCGTCCTAGGTGTATATGACTTCCTTCTTCCAGACGAATCCAATCGGAGCTATATAAAAAATGATCCTGGCATTTCCAAGCTTTAGAATTGCATGAGCGGGTGTTTCTCTTTATCAGTCCAAAACAAGTCCAATAAAGTCCATCCATCCATAATAAAAAATGCTCACACAGCTTCGGGGGGGGGGGGGGGGGGGGGGGGGTTGTTGAATAATGGCCTTCTGTAGCAAATCGTTGCGTTTTTGTAAGAAAAAATATCCGTATTAAAAACGTAATAATCAAAGTTTTTCTTTGCTAAAGTAAGGAAACTTTGCTTCCTTTGCTCCTGTAAACAAACATTGGTTTTCAAGAGACTCACTGGCGCACCCGGAAAGGTTTCCGTGTTAGACCAGTTGGCACAAACTAGATTAAAGTGGTTATTATGTTTTAAATATGGATATTTTTCTTACAAAAATACTTTGATTCGCTACAGAAGGCCTTTATTCACCCCCCAGAGCCATGTGAGGCACTTTTTTATTATGGATGGATGCATTTTATTGGACTTGTTTTGGACTGATGTAGAGAAACACCCACCCATTAAATTCTAAAGCTTAGAAATGCCCGGAATTTTTTTTATATAACTCCAATTAGATTTGTCTAAAAGAAGGAGGGTGAGTAAATTATGGGCTAATTTAAATTTTTGGGTGAACTAACCCTTTGGTAACACTTTCTATGAAGTCGTATTTATAATACATTATAAGAGTATTCTTAAGGCATTATAATGAATGCATAATACATTATAAATAAGGTTATAATATGTTATATCATCCCATGAATAATCATAACAACAATTATAATACATTATAGTACTTACGTATTTGAAGTTATTTAACTTTTAAGAGTATGATTATTTATGAACACCACATTAAATCTACTTAATTTATAATGGACTATATCATATTACATTTATTTTTTTTTTTACATTTTATTACATTTTATTTTGATGGTCCCCTTAGTCTATTGACTATAAGACACTTTGCAACTACATGTCAGCTAACACTCCTGAGAGTATTAGTAGACTTAGGTTAAGGTTAGGGTAGGTAGAAGGTTCACGTATTTGCAAAGTTACTTATAATCAGTTGGGGAACCATCAAAATAAAATGTTAGCATATATTTAGCACACTACTAATAATAATTACTGCTAGGTGATATGTAGTTGCAGAGTTACTTATCAACAGCTGTCTAAAGGGTCAAAATAATCAAACTGATATTACAATAAAAATTGTTCAAAGCAAATGTGTCATATTATACAATAATCTGATCTGATACCAGATCTTATGGCTATTTAAGAAAAAAACATAACACTCTTAAAAGCTATAACCACAAGTAAGTAAATATTATAATACATTAAAACTGTTCTTATGAATAGTCATGAGAAGATATAGCATATTAAACGTTTTTTTATAATGCACTATGCATTCATTATAATGCCTTAATAATATATTATAAATACAGGCTTCATAGAAAGTGTTACCAGTTTTTTTTTAAAAGAAAATGTTATGCAAGCTACTGTCATTGTAGCCCACAGTTTTATTATTGTTGTGCTTTTTAGTTAATAATAACATTGAATCCATCATTGTTTTAGCCTTAAAAAGTAAAAAGGTGTATAGATGTAAGCAAAACAGATAATTATGTTCTCTTGTAAAACGTGACAATATTGCAAATTCAAAGGGGAAGCATCCAAAGCCCAGCTTATACTGTAGCAAAACTCCTGTTCACAAAATTCAAATCACAAATAATACTACTGATGAAAAATAACGGGTTGAATTTTAACCACTTACATACAATGTGACTTCAAACTAAGATTGTTAATAGTTCATCAGCAGGCACTGATTAAAGATTGAAAAGCAGCCAAATTATGTGCTCCTGCAACCAACTGAGAAAGTTAGTTGCAAAAGAGCGACCAGTGGGTAGACTCAGTCTAGAGCCCTGTTTACTTATGTACAGTGCCTTACAAAAGTATTCATACCCCTTCATTTTTTTCACATTTTGTTTTGTTGCAGCATTATGTTAAACTGCTTTAAATGAGATTTTCCCCACATCAGTTTACACTCCATACACCATAATAATGACAAAGCAAAAACCAGATTTGCAAATTTTACAAATTTATTAAAAATAAAACACTGAAATAAGTACATTGCATAAGTATTCATACTCTTAACTCAGTGCATAGTTGAAGCACCTTTACAGCCTCAAGTCTTTTTGGGTATGATGTGACAAGCTTTGCACATCTGCATTTGGCAATTATCTGCCAAGCCTGTCAGCTTGGATGGGGGCTGGCAGACATTTTCTAGAGTCCTAGTTCCAATCGCTGCCATTATGGATAATGGAGGCTACATGCTTCTGTGAACCTTCAATGCAGCAGATTTTTTTTTTTGAACTCTTCCCTAGATCATTGCCTTAATGCAAGTCTGTCACTGAGCTCTACAGGCATCTTGACCTCAGGACTTGGTTTTTGCTCTGATATGCATTTTCAGCTGTTAGACCTTTTCTGAGAGGTGAGTGTCTTTCTAAATCATACTCATTCAAATGAATATGCCACAGTTTTTTATTTTTAATAAATTTGCACAAATGTTAAAAACCTATTTTTTGCTTTGCCATTATGGAGTAGGGAGTGTAGATTGATGTGGGGAAAAAAGTAATTTAAAGTAGTTCAACATAAGGCAGCAACATAAGATGTGAAAAAAATGAAGGGGTATGAATACTTTCGCAAGGTACTGTATATTTAGGTTTTACTCTGAAGTTTGATAATATAAAGGTTATTCATCCATCCATCTATCTATTCTGCAAATCACTTGTCCTCTGTTGGGTCATGGGGGTGCTGGAGTCTATCCCAGTGTCTTGGGCTGCAGCACCCCGGACAGATGGCCAGTCCTGAAAAAGGTCGTGTTCGTGTTATTTATCAATTACTGTTCTTTATAAAAGGTAAAACTTTTCAGTGAACTTTTTACATTTTGCAGCCATCTTTATTCAAAGCAGCTAGCACTGTATTCAAGGTGTATATTATATTAGTTCATGCACTGGCAGTGAATGAAATCCTTGACATTGGCATTCCAAGTGCCTCTTCAGCTACAGGAATGCATTTACTTTGACCCTAACAGATTGACAATCTTGTATTATCTTTTGCACCATCACATCATGTCGACTCCCTCTGGACCTTGGAAATTTCCAAAGTGGATTGCACACTAGTATAATGACGTGCATGTTTACTGCTGGCTGGAGCTGGGTCAACGACAACTCTCAGAGTGGAACTTATGAAAGTCACTTTGAGTCATCAGTACCTCCAAATGGCTCAGTGGGTTGGCACTGCCGCTTCTGACAGGTTGTGCCCCCACTGCCCCTGTGGCCTAGTCCACTCTGCTCTTATTGAGCACGCTCCACTCCTCAGCGCTGGCAAATGTGAGCGGAAGCAGGGGGCCTTGGCCAAGTCCCATCATCCAGCAGCTGTGGTCGTTCCTGGCTCTCTTCTCCCTTCTGCACCCACTGCCTCTCCTCTGACTGACATGGGAGCGGAGGGAAGCTATCCAAAAGACATGTACAAATTAGACCAAACTCAGTGCCAGTGCATTTGCTCTTAAAAATTACACTTCTCTGGGTTATGGTTTCAATATAAGGCAAATCCCTTTTGGAATGAACCCGATCGTTCATCATTGATTGATAAAAGTCATGGAATGTCATGTTACATGATCATCTACAAATATAACACACCAATGTAAGAAGCTATAAAATAAGACTGTAGGATGAATGCAGGATGAGAAAGAAGAGAAAGCGAAGAAGAGGAAGGAAGAAAAAAAGAAAATGTACTGAGGGGTTCAGGAAATAAGTAAATAAAGCTTTTCAATTGCTAAAAGTTTTTGCAATGTGTTGGGGGTAACGCATTAGAAGTAATGCATGTTACGTAATAATATTACTTTTTCCAAGTAACTATTTATTTATTTTATTTAACCTTTATTTAACCAGATAAAATCAATTGAGAACACGTTCTCATTTACAACTGCGACCTGGCCAAGACAAAGCTAAACAGTGCGACGAAAACAACAACATAGAATTACACATAAAAATAAATAAACATACAATCAATATACCGATCCATATACAAAAAGCGAAATATAATACAAAATAATAAAAAAAAATAGGACAATAAATAGGCTTTAGCAACAAAATAAATTACAAATTTACACTAAATTAACTAGTTAAGTAACGCATTACTTTTTAATTGACAAGAAAATATCTGAGTTACTTTTTTTCCCCCATTTATTGATTAAAAGCTCTACTGTCCCCATGTTGAGAGAAATCATGAGTAAGATGTTACTTTAGTTCTATAATAAATGTGAACATGCATTAATTCATCTCACTCACTAAAAAAGCAGATACAATATTCTTCAAAATGAATAAAAACAGTGAAATTCAACTCAGAATTTGACGCAAACCTGCAATAATTAAATATGTTAAATAATACAAATATCCTTGATGTTTTTAATCCCATTTTATTAACTGATGTCTTTGCTGGCGAACTTCGATGATCCAATTCATCCATACTTATAAGCAAAAATTACTCAAGATAATCTAACATTTATTTTACTTTTTTTACTGCTAAAGAGTTGACAGTTTTTCTTCTGCAGTCTACTGTACAGACGTGAATTTACTTTTCTCTAAGCCTGAGGCTTTTGGTGTGAAAAGGCTTTTACATTTGAAAAAAAAATAGAACTTTTTATATTAAAACAAACAAGCAAGCCCTGTCCAGATTTACAAAGTAACGCAAAAGTAATGTAACGCATTACTTTCCTTAAAAAGTAACCGAATAACGTAATTAGTTACTTTTTTAGGGAGTAACTCAATATTGTAATGCATTACTTTTAAAACTATTTTCCCCAACACTGGCTAGCTTTAAATACTCTTAAATTTATTGCATAAAACGGTTTGTTTATGGGAAGGCAATATTTCTAAGCAAATGGATTTTAACATCTAGTACCAGCTGACTATATTTGCTCTGTGCCTTTCAGGAGTTTATAAGCTGGTGTCCATGAATCTTTGAGCAGGATGTTTCAAAGCCCTACTGCTGTCCCCTGTCCTTGCTCTTACGTTTCAGCCAAATAAATTGATAGCTAAAAAACTAAATGCTTCATTGTGTTACATTAAGCCTTTTATCCATGCTGCTGTTATTGGCCAACATCCTTATAGAAATAAAATTCACGTCTCTTAAATTGCTGCCAGCAAGTTTGACCTCTTATTTAACTGCTGTGAAAAAAATCAAATAAATAAATAAATATTTCATGAATTTCTTGATGTTCTCAGGCTTGAATTATAAGCAAACTAACACGTGGGGTAAAGGGAATCGAGGATAGAGAGAAGGTCGAAATGAAGAAATAAATAACTTTGAGAAAGAAAGAAAGAAAGAAAGATAGATCTCTACTGTGTACACACACACACACACACACACACAGAAAGAAAAATGAAAAAAGAAGCCGGAAGAAAAGTAAAGTAGGCAACCAAAGAGAAGGTCAGTGCTCCTGCTGAGTATGCGCATGCCTGCGCATGAACCCATCTGAATCCTCATAGAGATTAGGCTAATTTTCTCATCCCATTTGTACAGATCAAAAAAAAGATGGAGAGGGAAGACGAAGCTATAGACATACGGAACAAACCTGGAATGATAGGGCCTCTCAGGGATTACCTCAATCATATCTCTCTCCCTCTCATTTCTCCTTGTGTCATCAGGCATCATTTCTTTTAGGAAGAAGAAAGCGATGATTTAAGGGCCATTTCCAGCAAAAGACCAGTGCAGCCAGCTGCAGGGCTCCTGCTGCCGGCCGTACGGCATCTTCCCAAACGGAAGCCGTCATGCAAAAATATCTGGCAGGCTCGCAGAGAGGCAGCCTCCTGGGTAATTCAACCTGCTTCATAATTTTCGTATTTATGGGATTCACCTTCAAAATGTAATGTGGCATGTAGGTAGAAGGAGGAGGAGAAAGGGATGAGCTAGACAGGATGAGATTCAGCAGGGAGTTGTAAAACGTGCCACCGCCACAGTCTGACACCCAGACATAGCGCTTCTGACCTCTGCGTCCTCACACTGCGCACTTCACCTCCAAAACAGCTGCTAGAGATGTGCTGCTTCTAACATGGCTTTCATTTCGTAAAGCCATTTCACAGAGTAAAAGCAGGTGATGTGCTTTCATGAGGCTGAAGCGCACACACAGATGCACAGATGTGTAAAATGTGTAAAAATCATAGCGCGCTGTTGCCAAGGTGGCATGTTTCAAGGACTTAGACATTGTGAGTGTGATACCTTGTGACAGTCACCAGTATATTTCATAAAAAGGCAATATGTAAATGTTAAACTAAAGAGTTAATTTAATAACAAATTAAAAATGAATTACAGTAATGAAAGTGAACACAAACCATGTAGATAAGTTAAAATACACATACCCTAATAAAATATTCATTTTTATGTTTCCTTGAGTAAAAGTACAAAGGTATTTAAGAAAATGCTACATCATTCTGCTCAAAATATTTTTTTAAACCGTAAACAGTCAGACATTATTGTGAATATTATAAATCATAAATTCGTTTTTCAGCAATTACATACATTGAATGTAAATAGTTCACAGCTGTTGGGAAAGTTAGTCTGGAAATGTAATAGGTAACAGATTACAAATGACCCTATTTAAAATGTACTAATAAAATACTTTATTAAAGTAATGTAACTGATTACATTTGATTACTTTTCTAAATTCCTTATGAAAGTTTTCAACTGCAGGGATTTTCAAAATCCTATTAAATTAAAGATTATAAAAATCTAATTTTAAAGCACAGCCGCTACAAAATCAGACTTTAGCATGTCTTTTTACTTTGAGATCATTCTTAGGTTAAATACAGATTTTAAATCATAAGATATAGTTTAATAGCTTTGATACCATTTTTGAAATCAAATCTTTGTTTCATAAAAGGTAAAATATTATGCTTTGAAAATGAAAATGTGCATCACAGTAATGTCTTACAATAGGCCACTCATGATTGTCAAAAATGATTTGAGATTAGATACGGGTAAGAAAAAAAAAAGCAGTAAAGATATCTGAAACAACTATCCATGGTGTTCCTCAAGGGTGTTGTTATAAAATCAAGTGCAGATGTAAAGATAAACGGAGAGAATAGAATTGCATCGGACAACCTGCACAGAATGCTTAAATTCATAACTGCCACTGCTGCTGACAGTGGCTGATGTGGCTGGCTTGTCCTCCAGCTGTAGCGTTTCAGGAAATGTGTCAGAAGGGCACAAGAACCAGGTGCAATTAAGGGTACTTGTGTTTTCATCCTAAGCAGATGAGAATGAAACATTATATTCCTCATCTTAAAGTGGCCAGGAAGAGAATTCTATTCATTAAATGAGATTTCCTTACATTAAATGAATAAATGTACTTCTTTGTTACACCATCGAGAATTAAAGCACTGTTCTGCGCTCCTCAGTATCGGGTAATGAGGTGGAGTGCTGTACAAGCTCATCCATCACATTCAATGTCTGTATGTGACGATCATAGCACAGGACAACAGAGGGCTATTCATGCTGCTCACAACGGCTGGCCAAGCAGAAAATGGAGAGAAAGAGCTCTTTAGAAAATGTTGGTGATCTGTGTAAATCGACTGTGAGCGTGAGCCCCTGATGTCTCATTGACATTGACCTTCATATTCCACCTGCATTTTCATTGGCTATTCTGAGGAAAATTAAAGCAGGTTTCACACACAGATACAACTGAGAGCTTTTGCATCTGTATCCCTTTTAATATGTCATTGTACTCTCTTTCTCACTTGCAGTTTTAATGGGCTTTATTGGCATGCCAAATAATTGTACATTCCTGTGCCAAAGCATTGCAGCTCAGCTGCTTACAAAGAAAATAGCACAAAACAGCATACATAAATACTCTCTTTTTAATACACGGCATGAGAAATCAGAGGTAGTTGTTGCACTTTCTAATCAAGTAAATACTTGTTAGGTTAAATTAGGCACGTAACTCCAGCTATTTTCAGAAAAAAAAAATGGGGCAAAATTTTCTAACATTTAAAATAGGAAGACTTGCACCAAGCTGACATACAGTACAGTTGAGGTCAAAAGTTTACACCCCCCTTTTAGAATCTGCAAAATGTTAATTATTTTACCAAAATAAGAGGGATCATACAAATGCATGTTATTGTTTATTTACTACTGATCTGAATAAGACATTTCACATAAAAGATGTTTACATATAGTCCACAAAAAAAATTGAATTTATAAAAATGACCCCGTTCAAAAGTTTACATACACTTGATTCTAAATACTGTTTTGTTACCTGAATGATCCACAGCTGTTTTTTTTTTTTTTTTTTTTGTTTAGTTGTTCATGAGTCCCTTGTATGTCCTGAACAGTTGAACAGTTAAACTGCCTGCTGTTCTTCAGAAAAAAACTCCAGGTCTCACAAATTCTTTGGTTTTTAATTTTTTTGTGTGTATTTGAACCTTTTCCAAAAATGACTGTATGTTTTTGAGATCCATCTTTTCACACTGAGGACAACTGAGGAACTCACATGCAACTATTACAGAAGGTTCAAATGTTCACTGATGCGCCAGAAGGAAAACGATGCATTAAGAGCTGGGGGTGAAAACTTTTGAACAGAATGAAGATTTTTTTTTTTCCATTTAGTACTGTTTTTCAGAGGCTATAGAAGATAGTTATATGTTTCCTGGAATACAAAACAAGTTAAATTTACCCTGATCTTTGAATTCAAAAAGTTTTCACCCTCTGGCTCTTAATGCATGGTTTATCCTTCTGGAGCTTCAGTAAGTGTTTGAACCTTCTGTAATAGTTGCATATGAGTCCCTCAGTTGTCCTCAGTGTGAAAAGAGGGATCTCAATATCATACAGTCATTGCTGGAAAGGGTTCAAATACACAAAAATGCTGGAAAACCAAAGAATTTGGGGGAGATAAAGGATTTTCTGAAGAACAGCGGGCAGTTTAACTGTTCAGGACGAACATGGGACTTATGAACAACTATCATTAAACAACAACAAAAAAACACAGATTGGATTTAGGATAACCAACATATAAACCCACTGCTAAATAAACACACCCTGTCATTTGTATTTTGGTTCAAACGCTTAAAATAACTCCACAATGGAATAAATTCAAAATGACTTTCTTCAACTAACTAATAGTTCATCTGAGCTTTAAATCAATGAATCAGAGAAATTATATTTTACCACAAAGTGGTAGAAATCATTAGTGGTTTTGTACTCTGCATTGTGCATGATAATGAAGCAAATCTCACACAAAAGCATCATGATCTGCTAATGAGCTTCTGGGTAGCTGACAGATGCAGGAGTTGGGAAGATTATACCCAATCAGTGAATCACTTTCTTCAGCTGTTAGCGGTGAAATTTAAGCCTTGAGAAATGTTGCTTCTGGACATTAAGTGCAGAAGGGTTCAAGAACAAATGTAACTGATGGATCCATCACAGCTGTCACCACAGACACACATTCGCATGCGTACAATACGTATGCGCACAAACATCACACACGACTCATAAATCTCAACTAACGCAAGCCTCTGAGTACAAGCTCTATGTTTTTAAAATGCAGACAACACTGTGGTCAAACAGAAAGCTTCAGTTGTCATAAACAGAAACAGTCTGGTCTTTGTAGACCATGGGGGAGCTACTTAGATTGAATTTCACATTTTGCTTATAATCTCATTGTCCACAGGGAGTATGAAGTTCTCTGTGCATTTGGCTGCCTCAGCTTTTATGCTGTTGTTATTCTAAACTGGCCTGCTAAGTCACCCGTGACCGATTTATGGCACGCAAGCTTGTCCCCTGTGGCACACACTGTACCTGTCAGTCCAGCAACATGGCAAGGGGTGGAAAGTTCAAAAACATTTTCATTTTAGATTTGACAAACATGAACTGACGAGTTTGGGTAAGGAAAAAATACATATTTATTATCCACAAAAAGCACAATCATCAGTGTAAGAAAAAGACTATTTGAGTCTACATGGAACTGCAGTTTATTCAAAGCCTCCAACAGAGTGTTTGTGCTGTGAAATGATTTCGTTGACTTTAGTAGTTTGGGAGAGGAAGTGGAGAAGGTTTGAGCATACTTGCTTCGCCAATATTATCTATTTTTAAATAGCCTTCACTGTCAAAATCTGGGAAGCAAGTAGGAGCCAAAAATAAAGGCATCATAATATTTGCAGTGTTTTAAAATAATATTTACAGCACTAAAAACAACATCAAAGCTAGCATAATACTAATGATAATTACAAGCATTTAATAAGATGCTGCTTTTACAAGTTATTTATTCATAATTTTAAAGAAACTGGGACACTATGGCTTGGTCGTGCATAAGGTTAGTGGGAAAAACAAGCATACATTTACGGAGAAATAATTATACAGTATCATGAGTATTACATCATACTAGCCTGATTATCATATAGTATTTTATCCTAAGGAAATCTCTAAATTCAGGGTGCAACTTACAGCCTTGACATTGTTTTTTTTTTTTCTATTTGTGAGGTGGAAATTCATGTCAGTCTTAATATAGAGATCTCCATATGATCAACTGCACAATCAAGCCTCTTCGAATCTGTCAGCGGATCTGTTTTAATGGAAAATCTCTCCAGAAAGAAAGACACAAGGAAGTGCATCTGCTGCCAAGGACAGGCGCAGATTGGAACTGCAAGCGTGGAAACATTATCAGATTAGAACGGAGCAGGCAGAGAGGCATGTGGTATAATATAGGTTACTGTTTTCTCTAGCTGAAGAGAAAATGTCAACCATGTCTGTAAAGTTGTCGACACGCATCTCGGCTGATATGCGGCAACGCTCTTTTGTGTAGAGCTGAATTGGCCTATTGACACTGAAAATGTGAATTTACTTTTTTTGCACGACAAGCTGAGTCACTACAAAGACGTTTTTAAATGACATTTTAGTATCATATAAAAAAAATCAACAACTCAGATCCTTTTGAGAAGAAATCTCAAAGAGAAATGCATCAAACGCATGGGCTTCAAGAGCAAGCCTTATGAAAAGCCTTTTAACTTGTATAAAAACTACTGTACAACTGTTTAGATCTTCAGGGGCATCTTTAAAGAATGCCAAAAAATGAAAGACATAACATAAAAGCAAAAATAATTAAAGCTGCAAGCAGCGATGAACGGGCCCTCGCACACGGGCTCACCGCCGACCGGTGGCTTTAGGAACACAGCAAATGGTGGGTAGTATGCTTTTAATACAGTAAAAATATGAGAAATATGTCAAAGTCACTTAAATGTGCCAAATTTCCTGCTGCCAGCTGGTGGCGCTATGCCTATAACTGATTATTGGCATGTAGATGTGTTCAGGCCACCACTTTCATCAAAGATATGAAGTTTGGTGCAGATTGACCTTGGTATGTTTGAGTTAGTGAAATATATGATATATCCTGCTGCCAACAGGTGGCGCTATGATAATATCTGAATATTGGCCTTTTAGGTGTCTTCAGGCCAGGACCCTTACCAAACCTGTGAAGTTTGAGGTAGATCGGACATTTTATGGCTGAGTTATAACAACTTTTATGTCCATGGCGAAACATCAAACTTTGTCACGCCGCCACGGACACGCCCTTTAACAAAAACTCAAGATCTTCGCAATTTAACATCTCTAAGGCCTCTAGATCAGACTGACCAAATATAATGTTGATATCATTAAATCTCTAGGAGGAGTTTGATACAAGTCATTTCCTGTTGCCAACAGGTGGCGCTGTGATTATAATAGAATATTGGCCTTCAGATGTGTTCAGGCCAGGACTCTTATCGAATATGTGAAGTTTGAGGCAAATCGGACATTTTATGGCTGAGTTATAACAAGTTTTATATCCATGGCGAGACCTCGAAATTTGTCAGGCTGCCACGGACACGCCCTTTACCGAAAACTCAAGATCTTCACAATTTAACATCACTAAGGCCTTTATATTAGACTGACCGATTTTGGTGTTGATCTGTATAAATCTCTAGGAGGAGTTGGTTGTAGAGTACAGCATGACACTTCCTATTGCCAGCAGGTGGCGCTATGACTATAACTGAATATGGATATGTAGATGTCATCAGGTCAGGAGTGTTATCACACATGTGAAGTTTGGGACAGATCGGACATTTTATGCCTGAGTTATAGCAACTTCCTTTTTCATGGCGAAGCATCGAAATTTGCCAGGCCGCCACGGACACGCCCTCCGATGAAAACTCTAGATCTTCACAATTTAACGTCACAAAGGGTTTTAGATTAGACTCACCAAATTTGCTGTTGATCGGAGTAAATCTCTAGGAGGAGTTCGTTCAAGTACGGCGCCTGAAAATGGCAAAAATGACACAAATTTTGCTAAGAAAATTAATAATAACTGACTTCCTGTTGGGTTTCGGATTTTGTCCCAGGAGGCTTTTTTGTAGGTATTGGTGAGTTACATGTGTGTACCGATTTTCATGCATGTACGTGAATCATAGCTGAAAGCGCACACCGCGGAATGTGTAAAGGTGGCGCTATCGAGCCGTTTTGCCACACCCACTTCTGCAACCCATATCAGACGTCCATTTTCGCCAGGTTTGATGTGTGTGCAAAGTTTCATGAGTTTTCGGGTATGTTTAGGCCCTCAAAAATGCGATTCATTCCGGAGAAGAAGAATAATAATAATTAAAGCTGCAAGCAGCGATGAACGGGCCCTCGCACACGGGCTCACCGCCGACCGGTGGCTTTAGGAACACAGCAAATGGTGGGTAGTATGCTTTTAATACAGTAAAAATAGGAGAAATATGTCAAAGTCACTTAAATGTGCCAAATTTCCTGCTGCCAGCTGGTGGCGCTATGCATATAACTGATTATTGGCATGTAGATGTGTTCAGGCCACCACTTTCATCAAACATATGAAGTTTGGTGCAGATTGACCTTGGTATGTTTGAGTTAGTGAAAGATATGATATATCTTGCTGCCAACAGGTGGCGCTATGATAATATCTGAATATTGGCCTTTAGGTGTCTTCAGGCCAGGACTCTTACCAAACCTGTGAAGTTTGAGGCAGATCGGACATTTTATGGCTGAGTTATAACAACTTCTATGTCCATGGCGAAACATCAAACTTTGTCACGCCGCCACAGACACGCCCTTTAACGAAAACTCAAGATCTTCGCAATTTAACATCTCTAAGGCCTCTAGATCAGACTGACCAAATATAATGTTGATATCATTAAATCTCTAGGAGGAGTTTGATACAAGTCATTTCCTGTTGCCAACAGGTGGCGCTGTGATTATAATAGAATATTGGCCTTCAGATGTGTTCAGGCCAGGACTCTTATCAAATAGGTGAAGTTTGAGGCAAATCGGACATTTTATGGCTGAGTTATAACAAGTTTTATATCCATGGCGAGACCTCGAAATTTGTCAGGCTGCCACGGACACGCCCTTTACCGAAAACTCAAGATCTTCACAATTTAACATCGCTAAGGCCTTTATATTAGACTGACCGATTTTGGTGTTGATCTGAATAAATCTCTAGGAGGAGTTGGTTGTAGAGTACAGCATGACACTTCCTGTTGCCTGCAGGTGGCGCTATGACTATAACTGAATATGGGCATGTAGATGTCTTCAGGTCAGGAGTGTTATCACACATGTGAAGTTTGGGACAGATAGGACATTGTATGCCTGAGTTATAGCAACTTCCTTTTTCATGGCGAAACATCGAAATTTGCGAGGCCGCCACGGACACGCCCTCCGATGAAAACTCTAGATCTTCACAATTTAACGTCACAAAGGGCTTTAGACTAGACTCAGCAAATTTGGCGTTGATCCGAATAAATCTGTAGGAGGAGTTCGTTCAAGTACGACACCTGAAAAAGGCAAAAATGACACAAATTTTGTTGAGAATATTAATATTAACCGACTTCCTGTTGGGTTCCGGATTTTGCTCCAAGAGGCTTTTTTGTAGGTTTTGGTGTGTTACATGTGTGTACCGATTTCCGTGCATGTACGTGAATCACAGCTGAAAGCGCACACCGCTGAACGTCTAAAGGTGGCGCTGTCGAGCCATTTTGCCACACCCACTTCTGAAACCCAAATCAGACGTAAATTTTCGCCAGGTTTGATGTGTGTGCAAAGTTTTGTGAGTTTTCGGGAATGTTTAGGTCCTCTAAAATGCGATTCACTTTGGAGAAGAAGAAGAATAATAATAATAATAATAATAATAAACGGAGCAGATTCAATAGGGTCCTCACACCATCGGTGCTCGGGCCCTAATAAACACAGACAGGTTTTTATCATTTTGGATCTTTAAGATGGGTTGTTGACAAGCTCTGAAAGCACTCAAATATGTTTCCGATATTATTTATATTCAAGAAGCAAAACATTCTTTACAAAAGCTAGTATCCATGACTTGTCCCCTAAACCTAAATAATCCTCTGGCCATTGGTGTGGAATGAGTGGTGAGCCTGTCAGCCCCATGCTGTAGCTGATCCCTTCCCCACAAAGATGCAGGGCTGGTGGGACAGGGAGAGAGCACAGGTGGGGAGCTGGAAGCGTCTCATCTCACTCAGAGAGAGGCAGGCTGGCTTAGCCAGCAGGAGCAGGGTTTAGCAAAACTTGCAAATGCCAGCCAACTACCTATTATTTCAGCCTCTCTTCCATTCTCTCTCATATACTGTATTTAGAGAGTCAAGTCACATGTATTTATAGAGCACAGCGTTGTTTAGCAAATATGCTAAAAATAAGGTAAGCAGCATACACTACACAAACTAAAGAAACCATTTAGTTCACATTTTAACTCTAAAACATACATGAAAACTACGACGGAAGTCTTACTCTTGGATTTTAAATGAACAAATGAAAATGGTTCCCTTACACTTTATCACAGGGTGGACAAAAGATAATGGTTTGAAAACAGAGGCCATGGCAGAAATTTGGTGATTCTGTTAGGGCCTTTAGACTACAGGCAATAATAAGTCCTGGATTGTATATGCAATTAGTCTGGATGACTAATTGTAAGCAAGGCATAAACAACGGAGCGACTCATTTAAACACAAAAAAAAAAAGAAATAAAAAAACAGTATTTCAAATATATATCTCAACAGCAAACCTTACGATAATCGTGTATCACGTTTAAATCAAACGCCTAAATGTAACGTGAAATGTATTTTTTATATATACAGTGGTGGCCAAAAGTTTTAGAATACTAATATTTTTACCAGCTAAAAAAATGGTTTTAAGGCAGTTATTTCGATCTATCATGGCTGATAGTAAGATTTAAGAGTAAAACTTAAAAGAAAACCAAACTAGACGCAAGAACAGCTTGCCCAACATGTTAATGAAGACAAGGATATAATCAAAGGAAAATTTGGAGTTGGAACAACCTCCAAAAACACCAAAATAGTGTGGGAAAAAACGTGTGCAAATAAATACAGCGTGTTTCTAAAAAGTTCTGAGGCAGATTGCAAGCAACAGCCATTTTAGGATAGTTGGGATTTGGTCTTAGTGACTTAGGAGTCCTCTTCTCTGCTCCTAACAATTCACAAATTTAGGAGCTAGTTTTAGTGCTAAAACGCTTTGTGAAATACTCTTAGAGCTAAAATTGTACACAATATTTTAAAGATCTTCTCCTAAATTGGCAAGTTATGAGCTACTTTTAGCCTTAAGATGTTTTGTGAATACGGGCCCAGATCTCTGTGTGGAGCACTGCCTGTTGTCAGACTCCTTGTGCAAACAAAAATCTTAGTGGATAATTACAATTAATGGCTAAATGAATGTTTGGAAATGTAAACTGATATTTTCTACAGACACACTATAGCAAAAGATATAAATAACTAACTTAAAACCATTTTTGGCTGGTGAAAATACCAGTGTTCTAATACTTTTGGCCACCACTGTATTTTTTGGATAATATAAAATTATTTGAACAAAATGCCCTGCATAATATAACATAACATTGTATAATATAGTAAAAAGCACAGCTTTAGGAAATATAAAATCTAAAAAATATAGATTTTATTTAAATCAACTGCAAATAATGCAAAATTATTATTATTTAATAAATGTCAAATAAATGTGTAAGGTTTTTTGTATATTTTGAAGTTATATTTAAAGTCCCCATGAAATCAAAATTGAAGTTTTTAGGCTTTCAGTATAAATATGTCAGCCTTAAGGTTATCTACAGTACAGTATAAGCTAGTGTTCTCCAAAAGCATGACAAATTCACTTTTACAAAATATAAGCATTCAAAACTTACAGTCTCTAACTTATGCCCTTTTGATGACATCACCCTGCACTTCAGCTTCTCATCAAACTTTCTGTCCAATCAAATGCTCACTAAAATTTGAAGTGTCTCGCCCCCAAACTATAAATAAACGCTGAAGCTGCGGCTAAAATCGGTCACTTGTTCACAGAATAAGTATTTTCGGTACGCTGAGTGGCACGTAGTGCACTACAGTATATAGGGAATAGGGAACGATTCAGACAGTGTAAATATGCTTTCCATTGGGGCGAAAGAAGTCTGGTTTCACTCCGTGTCACGCAAACTGCCACAGCGCATACACAGGTCAGCTCCAGTCCAAAGACACGATAGCACGGAGTGGATCATATGTGCGAATTGGTGCAGGCCACAAAACGTATTGAACCCATTTGAATTCCACACCGAATGCTATATTTTATAGCGATATTTATAAGATTGTGGCTGTCATACGCTGTCAAATGTGGCTTTTCGCTATTGCTTATTTAAAAAAGGGGGCCTTTACAAGGGGGCCTTTACAATTTTTTTTTTTTTTTTGCGAAATATTTTTAATTTCCATGTTCAGAGCTTTACAGCATTTAAAAACAAGATTTTACCTCTATATAATTCAAAGCTTTAATTTAGCAATGGCCCTGAGCTGCAAAAAGCTGCTTTCATAGTAGCACTTATTTGTCAGATTTTAGCGCTGAATTCTATGCCAAAACCTTAGTGAAGATAACATTCAGGTTTTTGGCATGAGTGACAAGGACCCTTAATTATTGGCTAAACTAGGAGCTTGAGGAATATAATACCTTCTGTCGCTCTCATTTATATGGAAAAAAGCTTTAAGCCATTTATTGCTCACAAGGCAATCACAAAGATTTATAGCAATGATTAGCACAACTCTGTGTCATCAGTATAATAGATGTTATGTGTCACGAAATGCTATGTGTTTGAAAAACAGAACTCAAAGGGAGCGCATACAAAGAGTGGTAAAAATGAGTTGAAGATAGAATCCTGTGGTACTCCACAAGAAAAAAAAATCAATAAAGAGAAGTTTCCGTCAGGCATCATTACTGTCTGTGAATGCTGGCAATGAGAAAAGTAAACAAAAAGTTATTTTAGTGAATGTTTATATCCACAGCAATTATTAAAGAGATTAAAAATGTTGGATCACACCTTCCATGCTTAAAAAAACACACCCTTCACTAAGCTAGATGAAGGTTGCACCTAACCCATTAATTGAAGAAATCATAATAATATTATAATATTTATAAGGGTTTTCTGAGATTAGATCTTTTGCACTGCCAGCTTTATCCTCACCACAAAAAAGTGGAGAAGAAAGAACCATTTTTGTCTTTTTGACTATACAAATACACAATAGAGTGGAGTTTGTCAACAGGCGACTATACGCCAAAAAACAACATCGATGAGAGGCTGAACCCACAGAGACCCGATTGTGGGAATCACTGAAACATGTTGAACAACACCTGCAGTTTACTAGCTGACCATCATCGCTAAACAAAACAGACAGGCTAAAGAATAATGAAAACAAAACTGGACATGCTAGAAAGCTTATGCTAATCAAATGAGCTACAAACACAGATTATTAGGCAAAACAGCTTGCACTACAAACACAGCTGGATGTGCTGGGTTTTAAAAAATCATAATGCTTAGCTTACTCAAACTGAATTGCCTAAATCACCCCAACCGCATATTAAACTTAAGATAATACAGAGCTATTCATCGCACACTGACAAGTTTCTCTAAAAGTCACTAATGAAGTGCCACCATAAATTACACTGCATCCTGGAGAGAGAAAAATCTGGTTTTGTGAAAAATCAGAAGCTGACTCTTGGGAGAAATCTAAGCAAATCGTTTTCACACATGAGGCCCTTAAAATCTGAAATGTGAAGATGTGCATGCAAAACCTAGATTGGCAGTTTGCTGACATCCACAACACCTGAAACGCCACTGCATCACATTTGTCTATTTACATACTGAGGGGCTGTAGGTAGATTTATCAAACTCAAAACAGCTTCAGAAATGGAATGAGCCTTTTCTAAGCAATGTCACCTCTTTAATCCCAATCGAGTCAGCTACTGTTCAAAGGAATTTAAATGGTTCCCACTTTGAAGAAACATCCATTATAGACATCTATCCATTCTAAACCAAGGACATGGCTGGATAATCAAAGCCATACTCCAAAGAGTATTTTAATAGTGTTGCTTGCATAAAAACAAATCTGACAGGCATAGTTTCACTCTGCGGTAGAGACCTGAAGTGGATTTTCTGTTTATTGGTGCCTTTGTGAAAAATTGTATCCAACAATGTTAATGCTTCTATGAATACAACTTTTAAATACATTAACAAAACCTTTTGTTTGATATTTTTATCCAAGTGTCGTAGGTAATTAACAGTTCAAGGGCACAAGTCTGTAAATACAACAACAGAGTGTTTTTTAAAACCCTTCTTTGTGCAAACTTTGTTTTTCATCATAGATTCAAATCTCAGTCTGGCAGTTAAACAGCTGAGCCCAAGCTTCTGTTACTAATTCGAAAATGTCACTATAGAACTAGTAACAAAAGAAAGTTGAGTTGCTTTATTAAAAGCTTATTGTATTGCTGCATTAAAAAGCTCACTGTATTGTGAAAGAGAGAGGGACTGGGCAAGTGTGATTATGTGCATCTGATACAGCATTCATTCTTCAGCTCAATCTCATATTCACAATAATAAATTAGTTTGAATTTTCACTGAGGAAGCAGTATCTTTGGCGTACTATCCTTTCACTTGTTAACAGTGATTTCCGATGACAGCTCTGCTGAGTGCATTTGTTGGCTGCGTCTTACAAGGTGTTATTAAAAGTTAAAATAACTTCCTTGTTTACAACCCAGTTCCAGTCTCTTTCAACATAAAAGTATTAACTGCTGACTCACTCATAAATACCAGTCTTTTGCCACCATCTAATGGAACAAATAAAAGATTAGTAAGACCAAAAACTACCCATTAGATTTACCCCAAATGAATTATATCTCATGTTTAACTACTATAGAGACAGCAGAGCCACAGGCAAATTCCAGAAGATCTGGCCAAGGTAATGCTGCTCTCGGTGGGTTCATGAGCACTGAATGCCCGTTGATGCCCTGGAGCTCACATTTCCAAAATCATCAAAGCATTTTATTAACAAACCACATATGTGAGTACACGTACATTCTAGCCTAAAACACTCTTAATACTACATTCTGTGACACAGAAACAGTATTATTTTTTAAATTATAGTTTATTTCTGCATAAATTTGTTACTGTGTATTTACAAAAATAAAACATATATACAGTCAAGCCCGAAATTATTCATACCCCTGGCAATTCTGACTTTTACTATATTATACAGTATACAGTTACTTTTATTCAACCAACAAGTTTTTTTTTTTTTGACCGGAAATGACAGAGGTTTCTCCCAAAAGATAATAAGACGTTGTACAAGAGGGATCATTGTGGAAAAAAATATTTCTCAGCTTTTATATACATTTGAACAAAAAGTGGCATGTCCAAAATTATTCATACCCTTTGCAAACTGTCTCAGTCTATGAGAAAATCCAAAGTTCTATACCATTCCAAATAGTCCAAGCTGTTCTAAAGCATCCTAATTACCCTGATTCATTGGGAACAGCTGTTTTAATCAACTCAACAGGTGAAAAACAGAAGCTCTCTGCTGTTGGTTTGTGGACAGTCATGGCTAAGACAAAGGAGCTCACGGAGGACCTGTGGCTGCGCATCAGAAAAGGGCTATAAGACCATATCTAAATGTTTTGAAGTTCCAGTGGCTACAGTGCAAAGTATTATTAAAAACTGGCCTTAATCACAGTAAACAGCACCATGAAAAACGAGCAATACATCAAAATTCTCAACAACAACATCAGGCAGTCTGCAGAGAAACTCGGCCTTGAGCACCAATGGACATTTCTGCATGACAACGACCCAAAACACACAGCAAAAGTGGTGAAGAAATGGTCAAAATTTGCCAGGGGTATGAATAATTTCAGGCTTGACTTTATTTATTTATTTATTTTACCAAAGAAGATGTTCCCAAAAGGAAGTTTTGTCTGATATAAGTTTATATTCAGATTTAACTAGGTACAAATTTGTCCTCAAAAATGTAATTAAGTAGACATACTCACAAACACACACACACACATACATACATACAATCAAATGTAGCACACCTGGCATGCATGTATGAAATTTGACTATTTATATGAGGTTGGCACTGAGTGTATGCAATATTCTACAACCTCAATCAAGTTTCACTCATTAAAAAGACTCATAATGTATTCATTGTGTCTGTGCTCTCACTAATTTCCTTCACACAAACCTATGCTCCATGTTAATACCGATCATTATTAATTCAATCAATTTTATAATCATTTGACGAGCCAGAGGCTAAGCAAATCTTAGCCAGACTCGGCTCAAGATGCGCTCTGCATCGCAATTAGCGCCCAGTAGAGCCCATTTACATGTACGGCTCTGAGGAGGATGGTCAGAGGATACTGGGATTGCAGCATGGAAAACCTTCAGTGTTGTGCCTAATTACGGTTTTCTGAAACAACACCGGCGGTATACCCAAGAGTGCTTGAGGCCCAGGCCTGAGACTGAAACAGAAATGTTACATACTCTTCCATAATCACTAGGCTTTGATTGCACTTTCCAAGATATTCTGCAGTTCATTAACCTATCCCTAAAAACTCCCGAGACATTTAGCTTAATAGAAAGGGCATGCCGGTTTGTCTGCCCCGCTCCTATAACTAAAGAATAACGATAATTAGCAGCAAGCAAAAGAGAGATGTAGATCTACTTTTCCACTGCATAGTTCAGGTTTAATTTGCTCCCTGTGGGCATAACATTAGTATGAAGTGTGACAGGCTAGTCCTTCAGGTCATCTCACCACTCACAGTCCTGCCTAACTCTAATGGCGCAACAGGAGAAAGTGAGGTGACATTTTCAACCACCAAATTCATTTACCATCCTGTCAATGTCCACTCTCCATGGCGAAATCGACATTTGGCACTATGTCTTTTTTTAAACAGGTGCTTTGCAAAATTTTAATCAGCTATCTTTAAGATTCACCTGAATTTTATGAACAGTGTGTGCATGCGATTATACTAGCAGCTGGAATTCATGAAGTACGCCCACTATGACACAAGCACTGACACACATAATGAAGATAAATGATGCATGATAATGTGTTATCTAGAGGCCCAACGTAGGAAGAGTGTGATTATCCAATGACAGTAGACTTTCCTGTACTGCCATTGGGATGAATTAGATGCTCGTGTGGATGTAAATATGTGGAAACAGACAGAGTGTGACATCATTGTATTCGAGGCTCTTCTGACTGTCAAATGAACCGCGATACCATCTGTTAACTCAACAATAGAAAACAAAGAATTATGTATTTATTCAAAAACAGCATCTATGGTGGACGAATGGATGTATAGATATGTAGTGTACAGAACTCAGCTAAATGTCCTCCTACCTTTTTCAGTTGCTTTCTCTGAATAAATGGGAACAAACTTTTACAAGGTTAGAATGAAAAAGTGCCGTGCAAATAGATGCTGGACTGATGAGGGGGGCAGATGTTGAATAGTTTGCTAATGTCAGAGGGAGAAACAGCGGCAGCGCGTGCCAAGGTACACATTAGGAACAGATACAGGTATACATCCAGCCTGGGCACAAGGAGTTGGAACATGTTGAAGTGGACTTGGCACTTGTGCCAGTGAACAGATGTTAATCCAGGACAGATAATTACATCAGTGAGGGAACAGACATTTTTCCACTTAATTTCCGTCTTTTAAAAAGTGTGACTACTCCCAGAGGAACTTGCTGACAGAACGCCCCCGGACCTGTTTCCTGGGAAGGAGCCCAGGGAGGCTAGCGTGCTGTCTAATAGGTGGGCTTCGCAACGCTCTTCATCTCAGCGGGAGTGAAGCGCGAGGGGGGGGGGGGGGGGGGGTGCAGCATGTACTGTAGAAGATGGTCCTGTAAAATGTCTCTCTTTGTTCTGCTTTAACACCTCCGAAGATACAAAAGTGCTTGTAAGTGCCAGTACTACAATAACACAGATTTATTTTGTCGGATAATTAAATTGTTTCATTGTGGGAGGCTGCCAGAGTTTTGAAATTGAAGCATTTGTTGTTTCCTTTACTTCAAACGCAAATAATTATCTGACTTCAAATGGAAATAGATGTACATGTTTACTCTAATATCATTTCATTTACCCATTAATGTAATAAATCACAATTGTCCCATTCCAATTTTGAGTGTTTTGTCTTTTATAAACATGATAAAAATAAACTTTGATCAAGATATTTTATTTCAAGAAGCTTAAAAAGAGAGTAAACAAAGAAGGATACTTACAGGGGCAGTTCAAACAAAAATCAATAATTATATTTTAATTATTTTCATTATTTTTTGAGTGAACGAAGCACTTTGTTTAAAGCAAATTCATACAAGCAAGACTTAAAAACACCAGCATACATAGTATAAAATATTTTAATATACTATTAATAATCAGAATATATTCTATGGAGCTGTTGAATGCTTGAATCCGATTAGTCTCAGCCTCAGATGTGAGCCCACGGAACGTTGGCTAAACGTCTGATGCATATGGTACACTTCAGGAATGTCGAAATCGTCATCTGAATAGTTGAATTTGATCGGATTTCCGGGAGACACGAGTGTCGCATTTATTTTCGGTCCGCCGGGAAACAAAGCGCAGACTGATTTACTCACGTTTTGCTAAAAGATGCTTATGCAGATGCCATTGTTGTTATACACATTTGCGACGTTCGCAAACAAATTACTGACTTACTGCTTGTTCTCCCTCTTCTTCGTTAACTTTCAATGCTGGTTATTTCAATGACTGACTTGTTGCACGCCAGTCTGTTGTTGTGGGGGCATTTCCACGCACAGAAACATGACACTGAACTAAACGAACTGTGATTGGTTGTTTGATATGTCTGTCAAATTGCCTTATGGGCGGGCCTTGGCCAATGAAAGCTGCCATGAATTCCAGACCTTCAGCCGTCAGTCTGAAGGTCTGGCTACGCGAGACTAGAATCCGATTGGCTGTCGAACATTCCAAGGTGTGCAATTATTTTTGGGAAATATCACTTCGCCAAACGATTTCCATTATTTCAAAACTCCCTACAGCCTACAACAGCAAAATAACCAAATCCCACAACAACACTGACCAAGCAAATAAATACAGTAAACATGAAGAAAAAAAGACAAATTATTTCCATATTTTTGCAACAAAATTGTTTTAAGTTTGGAAAGCAGACTTTTAATTTCTCCTCCTCTCTTACACACACATACAGTATTGACACTCATTCACGAAACGAGCACAGAAAGTGCTGTTAGTGCTACTCTGACGATGTTATCAGTAAAAAGTTTAGCAACTTAAAAAGAACATAGCATTTCTCACTAGGGAAATAACGGTGCTGTTGTTGGCGCAGATGAATTTACAGTTTCACTATTAATAGGGACGCTACTGCCGAACACTGATGAGAGACGCACAGTCTGAGGTAATTCACACATGCACAATTCTCTCTCTCTCCTATAACTTCATTATTAATTACATTAGTCTGCTATCAACAGTTCAAATCTTCATTAGCAGGTCTAAAATGACATTTTGGAATTAGCAACAGAGGTGTTGGATGAGATGGATAATAAATTAATCCTACTCACAAGAGCATTTACGAAGAAAAAAAAAACAGTCAGCTGAAGCTTTGTGTTGTGGCTGAATCACCACCTCGGGTGTGCATTATTTTCGAAATAATTCAACGGCCCCTCTTCAATTATTCCGTACATATATAATATTTAAATATTATTATACATTAATTTATGTAAATATATGGGAAAATACAAACACACTGAATTAAACGTGCCTCCATATACGCTCGTGTTAGTAATGAATTGATTTCTGGTGTTTAGGGTAGTGGGTAAACAGATCTGCAGAGCAGTGCAATAATCTTTAAAACATTTCACTTATAAAATATTTTGTCACAGATAGGGCTTGTTTGCATCAAGATCGTATTCAAGTCTGCTTAGCAAAAATGTTGCAACTTAGTTTGCTCAACTTGAAATGACATTAAAAGTACAGTGGGTGACTTCACAGGTTTTATGATAGCAGACAAGGGCTGCGGAACTGCATTAGGGAAATTTACAGTCCTAAAGACATTAGGAAATTCATGGCATGGAACCTTGTGATAAATAAAAGTGTGATCCAGGTAAACAGGCCTACACTGACTGTCACTGCTGACAGAGGCCTTTGGTGACCTTGTCAAAGCGTATGGTCACCAAGAAACCCTGATAACACCTCATCTAGATAGCAAATGTCCTTCATAAATGTCCTCCCTTGTACTGTAAATGGAGGCTAAGCGTCAAAGAAATATACGGCAATGATACTCAGGGCTCGTATATCTTTGTAAACAGCGTCTTTCTATCTAATTTACGGCAATAAAACCCTCCCCGGGAAGAGGCTGGAGAGGAGGTGATGTTTAAGTTTTTTTTTTTCTCTTTTCTTTTACTCAGCGAGCAGAGCTAAACTCATTTAAAACTGCCAGCTTATTGATTTCTTCTGTGCTGTGACCTGACTCGCTGGTCACTCTGGTTCCACTACACGGCTATGGAAGTTATTTGACTAGCCATTTACATCACTCTCATTAAAGCGTGCAGAGAAATTTAATCCTCCTTTCATGCCTTTGTCGAACCTGTGAGGGTGGACTGATGCTGAAAAATGCTTGGCAATGGAGAATAATTAAGTGCAGTCCCCCCTTCTGTGAGGGAAATGAAGTGTACAGTATTGAACCGTGTTGATGGCGGAATAGCTTCAACCGATTGATTAGGGTGAGAACTTAGTTTAATGCCCTTGGAAAGTGCAGCAGGTAATCCATTGAGTTATTAATCTGTGAAGGGCCACAGAGTTCTGAACCAAAATGGCAGATCTCTTGGGAAATCCCATTATGGCAAGAGTGTTAGTCACCACCTGTGTCACCGGGCAGTGAAAGGATTTCAGCCCTAATACGCTGTAACCCATTTCTCCCCTGACCTCAAGTATTATGCCGTTTGACCCTCAGTGTGATAGAGGGGAATTGGCCTGAGATTTGTTTCCTAATGGAATTCATTTTTGGGTTACTTATCGGCTGTTGAAACAGAGTAAGGACACAAGCGCACAGGTGATTGTCAGTGGCCCGCTCAGCCTGGGTGTCACAAGAATGCTTTGCTACATCATGACTGGGAGGATCACCGCCAGGGAACCGGGACAGCAAAATAGATTGCGTTTTTCAGAGCTCGATACAACAATGACAGGAAATAATGAATGCCATAACAATGCCATTCCAGGATGCTTTTTCTTTCCAAACATTTTGGTAAGTTGCTGAAAAAATTGACTTCAGCCTGACACTATTTTTGATATCATTAAAATGATGGAAGTTCCCCAGCTGAAGCCCCCAGTCTGGCTAGTCGCAAACAGAGCGCTATGACAAATTCATTTAATAGGGGTGCAGGTGGCAGAGGGGGGGCTGACGATTGAAACCTGAGCTCCCTTGCTGCCTGATGTTCATACTCCATGGCAGGATAGTCCATTTATACAATAATACAGTCAAAAACACACACAGAATAATATAACAAATAAAAATAGAAATATTTGTAAAAAAAAATGTCTAATAATAATAATAATAATATCTGATTACTCTTCCTGAGTTTTAGTGAACACATATTCACTATTAACTATGCCTTTTGTGTCAAAGTCATAATTTGCTGCTTATTAATAGTTAGTAAGGTAGTTGTTAAATTTAGGTATGGGGTAAGATTAAGGGATCTAAAACACAGTCATGCAGAATAAGGCATTAATATGTGCTTTATAAGTACTGTTTAACAGCTAATATGCTAGTAATATGCATGCTAATAAGTAACTAGTTAGGGTTAGTTCACCCAAAAATGAAAATTCTGTCATTATTACTCACCCTCACGATGTTCCAAACATGTAAGACCTTCGTTTATCTTCGGAACACAAAGTAAGATATATATTTTTTATTAAATCGTTTCAAGGCCCAGAAAGGTCATGAATAAAATAGTCCACGTGACAGCAGTGGTTTAACCTTAATTTTATGAGACTACAAGAATACTTTTGTGCACAAAGTATTCTACAAAATTCTATTAATTTTATTCAACGGTTTTTCTTTTTCCTGTCAGTCTTCAACAAGCGTTGAACATGCGTGTGGTGCCTCTGACACAGGAGCCATTTTTCCGTTATTTTTGTTTTCTTTGCGTACAAAAAAGTATTCTTGTAGTCTCATAAAATTAAGGTTGAACCACTGATGTCACATGTCTGATGTCCTTAACCACCTTCAAGGCCTGGAAAAGTAGTAGTTGCATTGATGTCTATGAAGGGTCAGAAAGCTCTTTGATTTCATCAAAAATATCTTAATTTGTGTTCCAAAGATGATCAAAGGTCTTATGGGTTGCGAGTAATTAATGACAAAATTTTCATTTTTGAGTAAATTATGCCTTTAATAGTGAGAATTGGTTCATAAAATAAAGTGTTACATTTTGCATTAATGACTGACTATATATTATACTTCCTACATTAATGGAGGGGAATAAGAAACACTAGAAGCACCATAGTGTCAAAGAGAGGGTGGACAAGTTTAATCACTACTAAAAACCCATCTGCAGAGGTGAGACACACTTGCTTGATTGGCAATTAGCATTTAGATCAGATATAAAAGAGGTCTAACAACTGCCAGTTTGATGTGGGGTTTTTAAGCCACAGGCGAGTACAAGCTGAACTCCAGGCCAAACAGTCTCGAAAAACAGCAAAGTTATTTAATGTCTGGAACAATCTCAACAGCAATGTGAGCATATGCCAAACATGAACAAACTGCATTGGCAAAAATAATCACTGTAAGTCTAAGCTCACTAACAGGAACAGACGACCACTTAACAGAATAGGTGCTAAATGGCACAAATGTACGGCCTCATAAATTACCACAGAATTGCATCAGCACCTCTGTGACCCTGTTACAACAAAATCTGCATGTCAACAGCTACACAAAGCTAAAATTGTTGGCAGTAATGCCCTTGGTAAACCACTTGGACAAAACCTGGACCAAATGGCCAACTGTTAAACATGGTGGGTATCTGTAATGGTATGGGTTGCCACCTCATGGGAGCTATTAGGTCCAGCGATTGCTCTGCACACTTGTATAACGGCTAACGAATATGAGGCCATTTTATCAAAGCAGGTGCATTCGGTGCTGCAAATGCCCCTCCGTTATGATATTTCTGTATGTGATAATCTTGACATCCACATCCCAGATTCAGACAGAACAACAAACAAAGGAGTTTGGTAGCAATGAATATACAAACATATTTGTGAGACAATATCTAATACAGTGATGGAAAAAATATTTTGTCCCCTGCTGATTTTGTACATTTGCCCACTGACAAAGAAATTATCAGTCTATAATTTTAATGGTAGATTTATTTGAACAGTGAGAGACAGAATCGAGAAAAACCCTTTTAAAAAAAGTTATAAATTGATTTGCATTTTAATGAGTGAAATAAGTACTCCTTTGACTCCTTAGCAAAACATGACTTAGTATTTGCTGGCAAAAACCTTTTGCCAATCACAGAGGTCAGAGGTTTCTTGTAGTTGGACATTAAGTTTGCACACATCTCAGGAGGGATTTTGTCTTGCTCCTCTTTGCAGATCCTCTCCAAGTCATTAAGGTTTAAAGGCTGATGTTTGGCAACTCAAACCTTCAGATTCCTCCAAAAATTTCTATGGAAGTAAGGTCTGGAGACTAGCTATGCCACTCCAGGACCTTAATGTGCTTCTTCTTGAGCCACTCCTTTTTTGCCTTGGCTGTTTGTTTTGGGTCATTGTTATACTGGAATACCCATCCACGACCCATTTTCAATGCTTTGGCTGAGGAAAGGAGGTTCTCAACATTTGATGCGGTCCAGTGGTCCTGTCCCCTTAGCAGAAAAACAACCCCAAAGCATAATGTTTCCACTTCCATGTTTGATGGTGGGGATGGTGTTCTTGAGGCCATAGGCAGCATTCCTCCTCCTCCTCCAAACACGGCGAGTTGAGTTGATGCCAAAGAGCTTGATTTTGTTCTCATCTGACCAAAACACTTTTATCCAGTTCTCCTCTAAATCATTCAGATGTTCATTGGCAAACTTCAGACAGGCCTGTACATGTGCTTTCTTGAGCAGGGGGACCTTGCGGGCGTAGTAGGATTTCAGTCCTTGACGGCGAAATGTGTTACCAATTGTTTTCTTGGTTACTATGGTCCCAGCTGCCTTGAGATCATTGACAAGATCCTCCAGTGTTGTTCTGGGCTGATTCCTCACCATTCTCATGATCACTGAAACTCCACGAGGTGAGATCTTGCATGGAGCCCCAAACCGAGGGAAACTTAGAGTTATTTTGTGTTTCTTCCATTTGCGAATAATCGCACCAACTGTTGTCACCTTCTCACCAAGCTGCTTGGCGATGGTCTTGTAGCCCATTCCAGCCTTGTGTAGGTCTACAGTTTTGTCCCTAAAATCCTTGGACAGCTCTTTGGTCTTGGCCATGGTGGAGAGCCTTTTAACCCTTTCAGTGGTGAGTTTAAAATATTCTAGTGGACCCCCGAGAGTGAGTTTTTTTTAAGCGACCGTTATTTTAGAACGTTCCTCCTTATTGTTTCCATGGCGACGCGTCATGCTTGTCACGTGACACAACACAGCCACAATAACACTGTATGACAGATAGATCGCTTTAATTTCGTTTTTCCTTTTTTATCCAGAATACTCACACACTTGCTTACCATGCCATGAACTATCTAATATTCCGATTCACAAATATGTGTGAATTAGTATGATTCGTCATTTAAAACCCTATGTAAATGATCTGGATCGTGATTTGAAACGTGAGATGGGCGCAGCCATGTTTGTTCGCGCTGCAGTTCAGAGAGTCCTGTCAGCCGAGTTTACATCAGGTACATTCATCCGTTTCTCCCGAAATACATGCAAGTAAGTGGCTGGTGAACTAGAAGAGGATTAGAGTGAACCTTTTAGTTACTTTGCATATGTGTATGTGATAGAAATAAAACACATCGGCAAATTATATTTGAATAGATGGTTATTTGCTGCTTCCATAGACCTATGTGTGTATTTTACAAACTCTTAATGTCTCGTTTTACTAGTACTTATGTGTATTTAAATGTCTGAAACCTAAAATAAGCGTTATGTGGTTAAAAACGCTGCATAGTTGTGATTGTATGACAAGTGCAGAGCTCCGCCGTCTCTGGCTCAGCGCCAGCCATCACGCCAAAGCGCAGTTTGAATTTGTCAGCTGCGTGACGTCACCGAACGTTCTAAATCCCATATGTGGGACCGTACTCCCAGGGGCACAGAAATTAGAATCCCATATGTGGGACCGTACTGCTCAAAGGGTTAAAAGAGTGCTCCTAATCTCAGCTTGTTACCTGTATAAAGACACCTGGGAGCCTGAAATCTTGCTGATTGATAGAGGATCATATACTTATTTCAATTATTAAAATACAAATCAATTTATAACTTTTTTTTTTGGAATGCATTTTCTGGATTTTTTTTGTTTGTTGTTATTCTGCCTTTCACTGTTAAAATAAACCTAACATTAAAATTATAGACTGATCATTTCTTTGTCAGTGGGCAAAAGTACAAAATCAGCAGGGGATCAAATAATTTGTATACAATATGTATAGAAACGTTACAACTTTATTGAATGTGGTAGTTGTACTGCTGTCTATGCAGGGTCAGAAAGCTGATGGATCTCATCAAAAATATCTTTCAATTTGTGTTCCGAAGATAAACAAAGGTCTTACAAGTTTTGAATGACATGAGGGTGAGTAATTAATGACAGAATTTTCATTTTTGGATGAGCGATCTCTTTAAGAAATACTAGTTAGAAAATAAAGTTGACTGTAAACAATTAGAAAAATAATTGCAGAAGTATGACTCTAAAGTTTGAGGTGCTGAGCTGCTGTGGGCACAGTTTGATTGTGAGAAGAGATAAATAACACCTATTAGAAGTGCTGCAACATCAGCTGAATATTTTAATAAACTGACTGCTAGAACGCATAAACTGTGATAAACAGTTTCATCCTAGGTGAAGCAAACTCTCGATTTCTTAAAACACAAAAAATAGCATGTCTTTTGAATAGTTGTGTACATTATATAACATTAGCAAAGTGTTAAGAGGATGTACAATGAGAGCAGGCAGAAAGCAATGGCAAGGGATTGAGTCACGCTCTCGTCTGTGTCCTAGATGTGTTGTTGCGTGCACCCTCTACATCCCAAGAGCACCTCCATCCACAACATGACTAAAGGATGTCAGCCTGCTCTTCTCCTGTGGCCTGTAGACAGGAATTAAAAGCGTGTCGTTTCAAAAGAATTACTGGCCCTGTAGCACTGACCTGATTGGTGACATTCCAGAGTTGCTAAAATGCTCCTTTGAAAAATGTATGCAGAAAAAAAAATCATAATTTCCCAGAATGGTTCATAGGAGGACATTCAAAAAGAAGCTGTGATGTTATAGATGTGTCTTTGTATGTAAACGCTTGACACATACTCAGGTGTCAAAAGGAGCAGCAGGAAATGAATAGCTCCATTATGTGTGCTGTATCTCACATAAAGTCCGAGTAGCATCTCAGCGTACAAGTGATATTGGAAGCATGAAAGTGACAGATGTTGGTAAGCACGATCATTCACATAGACGCATGAAAGGTAAGCAAACAAATAAAGCAATTTGCCATCTCTTCCCATACCAATATCAACATTTACCACCCGTCTAGCCTGCATACTGACATATGAGAGAGAATCGCTGCTCAGTGGCTTGATGATACAAAAGCAAATCAGGGGAGTGTGCCTGCTTTGTCAGAGAACACCTTTCCATGGCGTCCGTGTAATCTGGCATGTCAGTAGAAATATGTCAGACTGGCATGTGGCATTTTCCTGCAGTGTTTACTCCTGCTACAAATCAATAGAGCACCATTGTTAATAAGCATGCAATGAAAATCAGTTTGGTGCCCAGTGAACTGAGCTCAGGTTGTCAATTCAACAAGCTGAATGCATATCACATTTTGTTGTTTGGTGTTTGTGTGGTTGTTTGTGCGTGTAACATATTATTGAGTGTTTAAAGTGCACCGGTACCACCTTCGTGACCATATTCGCCCATAAAAAACACAGAGGGCGAAATAAACCTTTTGAAAAACACAAGTATCTGAACAAGAATCTCTGTATCGCTTAATAGCTGCAACAGGAAGTACTGAAGCACACGGTCGGTACAAGGACTCCTTATTTTCTTGGCACATCAAATTTGAATGTCAAAACAAAAACAGCGTTTGGCACTCTCCGTAAAGATTATCCTCTTATCTGTCCCTAACAGATTAATGAAGGCCTTAAGGAAGACCACATTCAACTACACAAGCTCACAAATTAACAAATGCAACTTTGGCTCAACAAAACTTGCATGTAATTAACCAACGTAGGAGGGGACCAACGCAGATGAGCATTAGAAATAAATGGCCATCGGGCTTATGTGTGGTCATACAAATGAAGTCATTTTCGGTTATTACGGACCTGGTACTAATTAGAGATAAAATGAAGAGTGCGTTGTAAATCCAAGTATCCTCTTCTCTATTCAAGAGAGCCTCAGTCAGTCCTATGCCTAAGCCTAACATTTTAATCAGTGCACCTCCAGTGCACAAGGCTAGTCCCCTCGTTGATTATTGCAATTCAATTTAGCATATTAATTATAGCCAGTGCCAAAGGGTATGTTCTCTTTTAGCTAGACTAAACCTGATGAGCCTTTTTTTCCTCTAATATATGTTTGCTTATCTGGTACCTCTTTAGCACATGTTTACATTGTATTGTACTCTGGGATGAAGTTATCTCAACAGTAACTGTAATTTGCATCATGTTGCCCCAGGACCTTAGTGTAAATGAGTGGCCACCGCAAAGGGAATATATCCCAAATTATCCTCCAAAAAGGTATGATAAGATCAGTGATGTGAAGCAGGGCTAGGTAAGAGATGTGAAGTTCTTGAAGTGTTACTTGCAATGTTGGGAAAGATATAAAAATGATGCAGCTAAAAAAAGTAGCAAATATATTGAATAAATATATCCTTTTAATTAAATATAAATATACACGCATAGCGAAAGTATTCATACCCCTTCACTTTTTTGTTGTTTCCTTAAGTTAAACTGCTTTTGTCACAACCTAGTAAATGTATTCAAAATTAAATAACTGAAATAAGTACATTGCATAAGTATAACTCAGTACTAAGCAGAAACACCTTTACAGCCTTAAGTCTTTTTGGTATGATGTAACAAGCTTTGCACATCTGCATTTGACAATTATCTGCCATTCTTCTCCTAACCTCTTCGCCTCTCGATGACAGGTTGGATGGGGCAGACACACATTTTCAGGTTTTTCCAGAAATATTTTATTGGTTTCAAGCCCAGGCTCTGGCTGGGCCACTCAAGGACGTTCACAGAGTTGTCTATAAGCCACTCTTGCTGTGTACGTAGGGTCATTGTCCTGTTGGAAGGTGAACCTTCTGCCCAGTCTGAGGTTCTGAATGCTCTGGACTGGGTTTTCATTAAGACTCTCTTAATATTTTGGTGCATTGAGATTTCCTTCTACTTTGACAAGTCCTTCAGTCCCTGCCATTGAAAAACAGCCCCACAGTATGAGGCTGCTACCAACACACTTCACTGTCGAGATGGTACTCTTAAGGTGATGAGCAGTATCTGGTTTCCTTCAAACATGATGCTTGGAAAGTGAAGTCCATCAGACCAGAGAATCTTTTTTTTTCAGTCTTTAGGTGCTTTTTTGCAAATTCCAATTGTGTTTAATTTGTCTTCACTGAGGAGAGAATTGAGTCTTGCCACATCTGACCATTCAAATCAATTTGCCACAGATTAACTTCACTCGATGTATAGTAACATCTAAAAGCAATATGAATGCTCCTGAGTGTCAAATTTCAACTGTCCCAATAAGGGTATGAATACTTATGCAATTAATTTATTTAAGTTATTTATTTGTAATAAATTTGCAAAGATGTTAAAACCATTTTTTGCTTTGCCATCATGGTGTATGGAGTGTAGATTGAAAAAAAGGGGAAAAAAAGGCAGTAACATAAAAAAGTGAAAAAAGGCACTATATATATACAGTTGCAATCAAAATTATTCAACCCCCCTGACCTGCAAGACATTTTGCTGCGGAGAACAACATTTTGTGAAAACAATTTAACAAAGGCATCAGTGAACTATTAAAGAAAGTTTATTAATACACTTTTGAGTAATTCTGAGAACGTAAATTGATGAATAATGAAAAAAAATCGAATTGGCTCTAAACATTTATGTTCAAAATTATTCAACCCCTGAAAGAAAATTTGGTGTAGAATCTTTTATTCTTTAAAACCACCAATAAACACTGCTTGGAAGTGCTTAGATGCTTCTGTCACCTTTCTGCTGCAATCTTGGGCCATTCCTCCCCTGAAAAAGCTTTCAGATCACTGATAATCTTTGGTTTTTACTTTGCCACTGCTTGCTTAAAAAAATTCAACCATGTATTTTCAATGAGAATTAAATCTGGAAACTGAACAGGCCACTTAAAAACATTCTATGATGGATTCCTAAACCAAGCGTAAGTAGATTTGGACGTATACTTTGGGATGATTGTCCTGCAGTAAAGTCCATTGATTATTAGCTTCAGACTTTGCACAAAAGGCATCACAATGTTTGCCAAAATGATCTGATACTCTAATAAATCAATGATATCCTTTGTATGGTCATGTTTTCCACTTCCTGCTACAGTAAAACAACCCCATAACAGGACTGGTTCACCTCCATGTTTGACGATGGAGATAGTGTTCTTCTGCTTATAAGCTTTGTTTTTTTTTTTGCACCAGACATACTGCTGATCCATACATCCAAAAAAATCCAGTTTGGTCACATCACTCCATAAAACATTCTTCCAGCACTCCACAGGTCTATCCAAATGAATTTTGGCATGTTCAAGGCAGCCTTTTTGTTCTTCTTGGTATTCAGCAAGATTCCTCAACATGAAGACTACACTTGTCTAGTGTTCCTCTTGTACACAACATTGTTCTCCTTTCGTTGGGTCAACTTGCAAGTCTTTGGCTGTACATTGCAAGTTTTTCTCAGTTGATCTGATCGAACATTTTATGATATTGTGCTTTTTTGTTCAACAACCTTAAAGGTTTTCTGGTTCAACACACTTTAATCTAACGAATACGGCTGCCAGCTGTGTCTCTAGGGACTTGTAATGTCTTAGAAATCTTCATGTAGTTTTAGACTTTCTAATAAAGCAAACTATTTCTTCTCTATTGATTTTGTGTGAGCTGTTGACTTTACCATATTTGCTACTCACCTTCAGCACATGCATGGGCTAAGAGTATATGTGTTACACCCCAAGCTAAATTCATTTTTAATAAGTTTGTAAAGGCTTAAGACAATTTTTTAAGACAATTTTGTTCCTTACCATAAAAATAATTGTCTTAAAGGAGAAGTCCGGTGTGATATTGACCTAAAGTGTATTGAATCATGATACCGAGTGTGAACGTACCTTGCATATCTCATCTCGGTTTGTGTCCTGCAGTCCGAAATCTGGGGTCAGTTAGCCGATGCTAACAACAGGTTGTCAATGAGAGTGAATAGGGCATCGGAGTAGCCATGTAAATAAATCACTGTTTTGTGCCTCGTAAATGGCATAAAACAGTGATTTATTTACATGGCTACTTCGATGCCCTATTCACCCTTGGTGAGAGAGGTAAAGAAGAACCCAAAGATCACTGTGGCTGAGCTCCAGAGATGCAGTCGGGAGATGGGAGAAAGTTGTAGAAAGTCAACCATCACTGCAGCCCTCCACCAGTCGGGGCTTTATGGCAGAGTGGCTCGACGGAAACCTCTCCTCAGTGCATAACACATGAAAGCCCATGTGGAGTTTGCTAAAAAAAACATGTGTCTCCAAGATGTCTCCAACATGTGACTCCAAGATGGTGAGAAATAAGATTCTCTGGTCTGATGAGACCAAGATAGAACTTTTTGGCCTTAATTCTAAACGGTATGTGTGGAAAAAACCAGGCACTGCTCATCACCTGTCCAATACAGTCCCAACAGTGAAGCATGGTGGTGGCAGCATCATGCTGTGGGGGTGTTTTTCAGCTGCAGGGACAGGACGACTGGTTGCAATCGAGGGAAAGATGAATGCGGCCAAGTACAAGGATATCCTGGACGAAAACCTTCTCCTGAGTGCTCAGGACGTCAGACTGGACTGAAGGTTTACCTTCCAACAAGACAATGACCCTAAGCACACAGCTAAAAGAACGAAGGAGTGGCTTCACAACAACTCTGTGACTGTTCTTGAATGGCCCAGCCAGAGCCCTGACTTAAACCCAATTGAGCATCTCTGGAGAGACCTAAAAATGGCTGTCCACCAACGTTTACCATCCAACCTGACAGAACTGGAGAGGATCTGCAAGGAGGAATGGCAGAGGATGCCCAAATCCAGGTGTGAAAAACTTGTTGCATCTTTCCCAAAAAGACTCATGGCTGTATTAGATCAAAAGGGTGCTTCTACTAAATACTGAGCAAAGGGTCTGAATACTTAGGGCCATGTGATATTTCAGTTTTTCTTTTTTAATAAATCTGCAAAAATGTCAACAATGTACTGTGCTGTGTGTTACATTAATGAGGAAAAAAATGAACTTAAATGATTTCAGCAAATGGCTGCAATATAACAAAGAGTGAAACATTTAAGGGGGTCTGAATACTTTCCGTACCCACTGTATATATATATATATATATATATAGAGAGAGAGAGAGAGAGAGAGAGAGAGAGAGAGAGAGAGAGAGAGAGATGATTTAGGTTTGAAAATGTTGACAACTTAAATAAAAATAAAGTAAAAAAGTAGTATAGTAGTATTATCACACTTTACACTTTTACACTTTTAAAAAAAATATTAAACAAAGCGCAGTAACTAATAATAGTAACTCCAATAATAACAACATGCAATGTATTTTATATAACGATAACACATAGAATTACACATGCAATTTTGAAGTAGAAAGACTAAAATAACTATTTTCTTGAAAAACGTAATCCAATCATCTTTGTTATAATAACATTGTTTTTTTTTCAGTGTATAAATTATTTTTGCAGTGAAAGCAGTATTACAAATATAATCAAGCATTAACCTTTTTTCATGATCATGAGCTTTAATTATTGTTCATAAAGTAAGCTTAATTTAATACATGGTATTTACTAACCACATAACCTTGTTATCTTATAGCTGTACATTACTGCTATATGGACATTACTTTGACACATTTTTTTTTTCTTTTGTGAGCTGCTTTGAAACAGTACTGTATGTATTGATTTACAGTAAATTTAGCTAATGAATAAAAACAAAACACAAACCAGAGTCGATAAACAGTTAAAAAAATGAAATCCAAATAAGGCTTAAAATACAAATGGACTTTTGTGTAGAGATTTAAATGAATCAGTGATTGATTATTTAAATTGGTTCACTGAAACTAACTAAATTAACCAATGAACTACGGTAATTCACCAAAATAAACTGTTACAAATACAATATTTGACTGATACAGTGTGACTGAAATTTCCTGGCTGAGTGTTCATAAACAAACAACCAAAAAATGTAGTTAGGTTATTAGTGTCGCTAAATTCAGGTAATAATTCCCCAACACTGAAGGACACAAGACTCTAGTCTTGTTTAGATGTTCGAAACACATTAAAACTTTCTGGGTCACTAAGGGTTCACCTTTGTAATCGCACAACAGAAAGTCAAACAAATAATTTTTAAAAGTGGCAGGTTGTAGATGACATAGTAACCAAATTAGTGTTAAACAGAGAAGTGCGCATATGTGACGGTGATGAAGTGAACACACCTGCCGTGGCTCTCCTTGGGTTTGCGTTAGAACTTCCTTCACTGGTGCCCTCCCTCCCGCTATACTGGCGCGCCTGTCACATCCCCACACAGTGGCAGATGGGGCCTGCTTTTTATGTACTAATCAAGGAGGAATTCGCTCCCTCACAGACATGTCACCCATGACCCCTGCGTCTATTCACATTAATTATTCATCCTCACTGAGGTGAATGCTGCCAAGGGTGGGCCGAGAGAGGAGTGGAGGGAGAAACAGAGGCCGGTGAAAGAGAGAGATCACTCACAGTTCCAGTCGTCACGCTAAAGTACTGCTAACCTCAGCGTGTCCGCCCACTCGCCCCTCTCCCCCGCAGGACTGCCGTGAGGGTCATTACGCGTCAAACTCACCTGAGAGAGACATATGAGAGTTTGGAGTTGGGGGGTGTATTACTGAATGGGGAAAAAAGAGGAAAGAAAAAACTCTAAAAGTCACATTAAAGTCAGTGCCCATGTAAATCAATGTTTTGCTTCCTACATTTAACCAATGTATATAAATAAGACAGACATAGGTCATTTCTCTGCTTTCAAAAAAAGAGCAGTTTCTGAAGTGCCTGGTTGTGACAAATCTAAATGTAGCGTTGAGAGACCAATGGAAAATACTGTTCCCACTTTAGGATCACTCTATGACACAGCTGCCTTTAGCAGCTTGATAAGGTGATTTATATAGTGCATTTTTTGAATGACTCTTTAAACATTCTGTCCGAGAAATTGTGGTAATAAACAGCACAGAGCTCAAAGAAGTACTACAAGTTTCAAATAAAGCCTTATAAGGTAACAAAAAATAAAATAAAAAAAGAATGGTAGACATTTAAGCAAAAAAGATCAAAGATAAAAAATAAATCTTGGTCATTATTTTATCAGTGCTTTATTTTTTACGTACAGTAGGTGTATTTAGCAGTAGCATTCAAGAAATTAAATGAACAAATATAAAAATAAAACACTATATATACTTCACTGTATACATTTTACATTGATTCTTATTGAAGCAACTGTATTAATGTTCTTCAGTCAAGAACAGTGAGTGATTTTTCTCTTTGTGTTTTGTTGTTTTATTAACATTAAAGGGATAGTTCACCCAAAAATGACATTTCTGTCATCATTTACTAACTCTCAAGGTGTTTTAAGCCTGAATGATTTTCTTTCTTCTGTTGAACATAAGTTATTTTGAAAAATGTGGGTTCTTCAGCAAGCAAGCAGTTGCTGGTCCCCAGTGACTTTCATAGTATTTTTTCCTACTATCAAATTCAATAAAAGTGAGTAAATGACAGAATTTTAACTTTTAGTAGCAGCAAGTTTAGTACAATTAGTCTGCTGTCGCTTTAAGACCAATACACATCTAATATACAGGCACGCATCTGTTTTTCTCTGAACTGTTTACATTCACTTTGGATTTAACCAGTTCTGTTTATATGTAAACCTTGTGTGTTTTTGACAGTTTAAGCGCAATCATACACGAAAGATAACTTAGTCCAGTAATCAGGCGCTGTTTGACAGGCTTTTTAGTACAAGCTCAGAAAAAAAAATGCATGTCAGAACAGCACGCAAATTAAATATTTAACTGGCAAAGCTTTAAAGCACATGCAAATAATGTATTGCAAATAATGTAAATAATGTGTTTTAATGTGTCTCTAAAACAGAGTTAAAGGGTTAGTTCATCCAAATCCATTATTTACACACCCTCACAGCATTCTAGGCATATATAACTTCCTTCTTTCAGACGAATCCAGTCAGAGGTATATTAAAAAAAAATGTCTTGGCATTTTCAAGCTCTATCATGTCAACAGGTTGGTGTTTCTCTTCAACAGTCCAAAACAAGTCCAATAAAGTGCATCCAGCCGATGTCCTACATCATCCGCCCGGAGCTGCTTCCGTGTATAACAGTGAGCGCTAGCAATATTAAAGTGATTATTATGTTTTACATATAGATATGTTTCTAACAAAAACACATCGATTCACAACAGGAGGTCTTTATTCACCTCCCAGAGCCGTGTGAGCCACTTTTTATTATGAATGGGTGCACTTTATTGGACTTATTTTGGACTGATGAAGAGAAACACCCACCTATTGCCATGATAGAGCTTAAAAGAGCCAGGACATTTTTTTAATATAACTCCGACTGGATTCATCTCAAAGAAGGAAGTCATATAGACCTAGGATGCCTGGAGGGTGAGTAAATAATGGGCTAATTTTCACTTTTGGGTGAACTAACCCTTTATCATTTGATGTGAATGTATGTATGTGGCATTGTACAGTATATTGAGACAGAGGCGCCAAAACTGCAACTGATAGAATGTGCACTGTAGCACGATACTATGATATTTAAGCAGATAAGCAAATCATGGGGACATTTTAATCATCCGCGATCATAATTGTGATATCGTACACCCCATCTACAATTATACACTTTTTCATTAGATATTTGGAATATAAAACAGTTAATTACTTTTTAAAAGAGAAAGAGAAAAACATAACAGGCATATAGCCTTGAGACACGTTTTTTTAATAATAGTCTAACTATGTCTAAAATGCACCATAAATTCCATATTTCCATTTTGCTCTCATTTAAATGTCTTAAGTAGCACAGGTATATTTGTAGCAATAGGCAAAAATACCAGAGTCAATATTATCAATTTTTCTTTTATGCAAAAAATCATTTGGATATTAAGTAAAGATCACGTTCCAAGATATTTAGTAAATTTCCTACCATAAATATACCAAAACTTAATTTTTGATTAGTAATCTGCATTGCTAAGAACTTCATTTAGACAACTTTAAAGGTGATTTTCACAATATTTAGATTTTTTGCACCCTCAGATTCCAGATTTTCAAATAGTTGTATCTCGGCCAAATATTGCTCTATTGTTCTAGCTTATTTATTCAGTTTCAAAGAATTTACCCTTATGACAAATATATATTAAAAAAAAAAAAAAAAAAAAAAAAAAGCAATGCAGAATGGAGAAGAGGTGAGGACAAAGAAAGCTATCCAAGGACAAAAGAAAAAAAATCTAAATAAAAATAATAACAAAAGTTATAGGATTTTGTGTGCTTGTGTGTGTTTAATTATCAGCTATGTTAAAGTTATTTACACACATTGTTTGAGGACATAAAGTAGGGTCTGGATATTAAAAAGCACCAGAAGCATTTATAGTCCCGTACTGCAAACACCCAGCAGACAACACAGCTGCAGGCGTATGACCTGTAGAGAGATGTTAGCCATAGGAACTTCCTCATTTATCAATGTTAGAGGTTTCTCTCTTTTCTTTCTATTCCTCCCTGGTTGAGAGTGTAATTCACTCCTCTGCAGCTAGTGAAAGTGTAAATTGATCCTGGTTGTTTACTACACGCAAGGAAAGAGGATGAACATTTTGTAAAGCAGTCTACATGATTACACTAGTTACGGCGGCGGAACGACATGCTAGCACTTTTCATATGGCGCAAATTGCACATTGCTCTTGCTGTAGCTGGATAATTTATTTAGCTTCACTGATAGGCCTCACTCAGGTCATTAGGAAGCTATTTCCATTTTGCTTTTTGGCCCATTAGTGGCCAATGGAACACAGGGCCAACGTAATACCCCGTCTGAAATGCAAAATTACCTACATTCCATTTACACTGATATACCAGTACACAAAGAGTGCTAATGTCAGATTAAAATTATATATAATAGTGTGTGGCGCAATATAGTGAAAACAACTGTCTGTCAAATTCACCTCCTAGTCTCGCCCATCTCCAGTTGAACTCTCGACATTGCCGTGAATTGCTGTCATTACGGTGTTTATTGGACTTTGTGTGCCCTTCTCCTAACATCTTAATAGATGGAAATAGGAGCGTGCACGCTCCACTGAGCTTCCACCAAGTGACTTTCAGCTACCTTGCAGAAGGTGGGCAAACCAGTGGGGAGTGGGCCATTATGGCAATGTTGTGGTTCATTTGAGTGGCGCGCACTGTGAGAGGAAAACATGATCTCTCTAAGTGGCCAGGGAATTCTGAGTAGTGGGGTCACCGGGGAGGAGTCGCCCGTAAATTACAACTAATTACTGCTTCTATTGAGTCGAGTTCGGCACAACCCTGCCATCACCACACAGACGTGGGAGTGACATTGCACTCCAGCTTCCCTGTGTTGCCTCTCTACAGGCGCGATGGGCACAGGCAATGCCGCCTGGATGCTGTGATATTCTCGTTCACCTTCAGAGCCAAGAGGAGAGAGAAAGGTGCAACAACATATGGACTACTGTTCTAAGAATAAAGCGGGGACAAAACAGAGACGGTGATCCATTGCACTCATATACAACAGTACGTAAGTGTTTGGAAATTACGCAAAGCCGATGGGATAGCAGGTGTGCTATTATAATGCTATACAATTAGCAGCTGCAATATACAATTCACAGCATACACTATACTGTGTTCATTTATTTTCATTAACAGCAACTAGAATGAATGATTGCCTCCAGCCCAGGTTCATCACAACCTTTCTATACATAACATAATGCACACACATCTGAGTATAGTTCAGCTCAGTAGTTTCTCTAACAGAATCTATATGCTAATGTTTTTTTTAAACTAAAAAAAGATAGTTTACCCAAAAATGTAAAATCTGTCATCATTTACTCACCTTCAAGTTGTTCCAAACCTGTATGATTTTCTTTCTTTTCTTGACAACAAAAGACAATATTTTGAATAAATATTTTTTCCAAATACTATGGAAGTTTGGTTACCAACATTTTTTTATGTATCCTCTTCATAATTTTTTTGGAACAACATGAGAGCGAGTAAATGATGACGAATTTTTCATTTTGGCTGAAATATCAATTTAAGCTGTTTACTTGCATATATTCCACCTGTCAAAACTGAATTTTACACACAAAATATCATGTTCAAAAGATGACATTTGTTTTTGTTAACTTTGTTTTTGACAAAAAAACTTCCCAGTTCCTGTAAATTATTTAGTTTTCCAGCATTATCTCCACGTTTAATAAAATTTGTGTAAATTAAGTCCTTATTATTTGGGGTATGGATTATGTACTGTAAAAATTAATAAAATTAGCATTTTGATTATTATCTGATTATATTGTGTGTGTCATTATATAGTGTAGCGTTCAGCGCTGCTTTGTTTACAGCTGCAACCAAGAAAATGCTATATTGCTGCCGTTCCATAAGCGCCACCTGCTGTCAGAGAGTGAATTTCACAAAGCTGAAGTCAGACCATTCCGTTTTTGCTGCAATTTTCAAAATTATTATTATTTTTTTTTATATTTTAATTTTGATTAAAATGAATTTTAAAAAAATTATAAAGTAAATAAATAAAAAACAGGAAAGCCTTAGTTTATGTAAGATATCTATTTCATTTGTATTATTCATTTGATTTGGGATTATTTTAAAAATTTCAATTTAATTTTGTTATTTGACATTTCAGTGCCGCATTTTGTCTGAGAAATATTAAAGACACCTTTTAATTTTTCTTGAATGTCATTTTGTAAAAAAAAAAAAAAAAATTAGAACATTTTGTGAAATCAGTACCATGAATCATATCACATCATGAGTTAAGTGAATCATTACATCCCTAAATTATATAGTTGCAAAATTCTACTCCATATAATCACATTTTGTCTAATAATCCTAATATCAGTTTTACACTTTCATGGCAATCTTGATTTTGTGAGCAAACTTTAAAACCCAAAATGGCAGATATCCTTACTGAGGTAAAGGTCACTTATTGAATGATTATTCTCAACTTGCTGTAATGTGTAAACAGAATGCTGTACAAATACGTGCTTAATGCTTGAACCACAGTGTTTTATCTTACAAAAAGCGGTGCAGTATTGCATGTGGACCAGCATGAAATGGAAGTAAACACAGCCATGGACACCCACAAAAAGTGTCTTTGGTGTATGTTGTAAGTCTGCTGCAACTCCCTTGTCCCTACTTTCAACTATGAAAACTAAATAAAAAAAATCTGAGTCCATAAAGGGCAGAAGCATCAAAATAAAAGGGAAACCAACAAAAAAATGAAACATCCTGTGTGTAAGCCTGTGCATCATCCTAGAGCAGAAAATCCCTTTCCTCCTTGTTTTCCTCATGAATGATTCCCAGCTCACCATTTCTACAAAATAATGTATCACACTCGAAGGAGAACTTGGGCTGCATAAGAGGATGGATCTTTTGAGAGGTGTTTACATCCTGCGAGAAGAGAAAACCCACAAGCTATAGGCAGCGGATCAGAGAGCAAAAGAGGGAGCTGTGAAAATACTGAGAGAGAAAGTGCGAAAACAGCTAGTGAGGGATATGGAGTTCAGGAAAAACGGCCAGTGCGTGGGAATGTGTGACAGATCCGTATGTGTCACACTAAATAGGACATGTGAATGATGGTGGAAGAGGAAACTACCAAGATTTAAGGGCAACATCAAAACTTTCCGCAGCAGCCTAGTGTGAAGCATATTGTGGGTTTCCCACCAGTGTTGATGGATAATCATAATTTAAACAATTTAACCACAGTAAAGCTACCTTTTAGAAACAGTACATTTTTAAAAAAGCAACTGCATATTTTCCGGTTTCCAAAATCTTTTAGGTCTCAAATACTAAAAAATGTTATTTTCTTGAAACACAAATATTAATTACCACAAATATTGCTCCAAATAGTCACACAGTTGTCTGAACAAAGAATTTCATATTGCTGAAATGTAAAGGCTTTGTGAGTTCCCAGCATGCATTTCAGCATGAATAAATTATGCAGTTACTGTTATCGGATTATTGTTTTGCTGTTTGCTGACAACTTTGTTGTTGTAGTTTTGTCATTATTGTTAGTTATTTGTTGTGCTGTGATGTAAAGAGCTTATCTTTTTAATTTTTAATTTGTTGACTGCCACCAATCTTTAGGTTTGCGTGTCTAGTTCTGGGGCCTGAGTATGTTCAACCAGTTATATCCATTTCTTAGATATAGATATTTTAGTCTTGTGAGGTATTTTACAAACAAAGACAATGTTGTCTATATATTAGACTAAGTTATCCATTGAGGTCACTATAATTATTGACAATTGTCATTTGTAAATAAAAAAAATATGCAGTGACTTTTTAAACACATTCTTTTTTTCATCCAGGAACCGAGGGAAAATGTATTACTTCAATGTAATTGTAATTGTTGTTTCAGTTGATATGACAAGAATTTTTCTACTAGCAAAATCAGACAATCAGCATTGCATGAACAAACAAATTTACGTGGGCTAAACTATTTATTTTTTTACAGTGTAGTTAGCTACAATACAAGCTATTAATATGTAGCAGATAAATATTCTGATGCTATTTAATGACACAAAAAACTTGACTGAAATCATTCGTAATCTTGCCAAAATTTCTGTGACTTGGCCACATCACCATTTATACATTTGAATAATTTCTTCCTACCAGCAGGCTGCTTGAGCCCACCCTCAAAGTACAGCTGGGTGAGTGATTACACTGTTAAAAATAAAAAAAAAATACAAAGTTGTACCTTCAATATTGACTCCATAGTTGGACTCCATAGTAGGCAGCTGAAACCGAACTGACCCTTTGCAATAACACGCCCTCCTTAGTTACTGTCCGAAAACAATACAGCTCTCACAAAACAAAAAAGAAACTGACAACATGCCGACAGAGCAGGTTACTTCTGGTATGAAACAAGTTCTCAGCTTTAAACTTTTGTCATTTGTGTCATACCGCTTTGTGGCTCTTTAATGCGTTGTGACCAAACCAATCGTCTTTTCTTATTTACTTAAAGCACAAAATAAACATGATTGAACATCAGAACGTATTTATTTTGAACGTGAAAAGACGTGAATACACACTTTTTTTTAAAGTTTAAGTCCACCGAAGTTAATCTACTCCCCTTTCTGATTTGTTTGTCGGACAAACTGGCAGATTCAGTGTTATAACTGGTCATATCTCCTGTCAATCAAGCTTGATAGGGTCAACCATGGTGGGGTTAAAAATCTTAAAAATAAAGGTGCTTCACAATGCCATAGAAGAACCTTTTTTGTCTAAATAGTTCCATAAAGAACCTTTAACATCTGAAGAACCTTTCTGTTTCACAAAAGGTTCTTTGTGTGAAAAAAGGTTCTTCAGATTCTAAAAAGGTAAGAAAGAGATGGTTCTTTAAAGAAACCTTTGACTGAATGGTTCTTTGTGGAACCAAAAATGGTTCTTCTATGGCATCGCTTGAAGAACCTTTTAAAGAACCATTATTTTTAAGAGTGTAGATGATAGTATCGTGTATCGACAATAGTCAGAGATATTGCCTGTTGCTGATGCCTTTGACGATAACAAGATGAATAGTATTATTATTACCAGTCAAAAATAGACTAGGTGACAAACTTTAAGTAAGTATTATAAATAGTAACTTACACTGTCTCTATTAAATTAAGTCATATTAAAACATTTGGCTGTGTTTAGCCTTTTGCTGGAATTGGTTCCAGCAATGAAACCAAATAAGTAAATAATTAAATTAATTATCACAATAATATTGTATATCGGCGCTCTCACAGGCTGATGATAGGACGATATAAAAATTTAGCATATTTTGCAACACTACACTATGGTACGGGGCGTTAAATTTCCGACACGCACTCTAAGCAGCTGACCAATCACAACAGACCGGACCAGCTGACAAATCAGGGCTTTTCGAAAAGGGTGGGCTTTTAAAAAGACAGGAACAAAGTGTTTTAGGCCGAAGGTAAAAAGAGGGGATGCAGCAACGTGCAGTAAAAAAATAAATAAATAAATAAATAAAAAAAATGTTTTTTGATCTTTAAATCATGCAAAACTATTCTAGCAGAGCCCAAAAATAAAACTATGAACTTGTAAATGAGCCTAATATGGACTTTAAATTAATTAATGGATCGTTCCTTAGCTCACAAAAACTATGCGGACGAACGAATTCACTAAAATGAATCCAAATGCTACATATGAGAAAATGGACTGTCTAGAGCGAATTTGATTATTGCTTCAGCTTGCTTTGCTGTAAAGCTGCGGATGCAATAAAATGTGAAAAAGTAAAGTGATTAAGTAGCATTTTGTAACAAAAATAATAAGTTGTTATGGGAAAAGCTACGCTATTTTTTAAAACGGATGAAAGATTGAAAAATGCAATTAGGTTATTAGCTTCATCCCAACACAGGAGTTTCCTCTGTCTAAGCACATCTCTATACAGCACTTCACATAGCCGTTTTCACACCGAGTCCAGCGCTGCCCCATTCTCCAGCAGAGGTCAACAGCCACACCCATCTGTATCTTAGCATCACATCTCAGTCTCAATGCAGCCCAGCAACAGGCCAACTCTGTCTGTCTCAAAAACCCAGCAGCCCTCAGGCTTTCTCTCTCTGTCCGTCTCTATTTTCTTACTCTTTACATCTCCCTCAGAGAGAAGCTAAATGTGTCAGGAACAACCAGAATACAAATAAAGCAGAGACTGAGATATAAAAACAGGACAACACGGTAACAGACAGAAAATGCAGAAGGACAAGAGAAACCAGGGAGGGAAAGATTGAATGAGAAATGGGACTGATGTGCAGGTGGAAAAGAAGGATAATCGAAGAGAGATGGGGACGGGAGAGTGGAGGCCAGAGCTGATATCCTCCAGCGCAGTCAGCAAGCAAATAGACAGGACAGACATTAACACCTGGTAGGCTGCAGCTTTACTAAAGCCTCTTAGCAAAGCGTGTGTTTAGCTTCCAGAGTATTTCCAGTGCATCTGCATAACACAGGGGCTCACCTCTAACGAAAAACTGCTGCAAACCCACCCTGCCAAGGTGAGGTAGGCCTGCAGCCAGGCTATGTCATTACAGCCTGCTAAGTGTTAGTTTGGTGGAGAAAGCGGGTAATTATCTCATTGCCACACTACTGCAGCCTGGAACAAAGAAAACACACATTATGTTTTATATAATAGGGTGTGTTTACACTTGTAGTTCAGTTGTTTCTGACCAAAAAAAAGGAGAAAATGTTATATTTAGGCCTAGTTCATTTAGCGCTCACACTGTGATTTTTAAAGAGGTCATTGGATGCATAATTCACTTTTACATTTTACGTTTACATATAAATGTATCTTAGCAGTGTGTATACACAACCACCTTACAATGATAAAAATACATTACCTTCTTTCTGTTTAATCCCCAGAAAAACCTAAATTAGTCCAAAAGTCTCAATTATCAAGCTGTTTTGATTTTCTGAGCAGTATGATGTCATACTGATCAGGCCCCGCCCACAACCGTTGACGGACTGACTGTACTTGCATATTTTTGCCCTTAGCCATTTATAAGCTGTCCGCCAACAATGTCTCATAACTAGTAGTTGGATGTCAAAGTGAATATAAGTGTCTTCAGTCTTCTCCTGACATTAGAGCTACCAACAACACAGTCGATTAGTTTTGTTTTTGATGATAATGCGCCACCAAATACACAAAAAAACACAAGAGAGGAGTTGGGTCAGTAGTAGCTCATTATCATTTAAAGAAACATGCACTGGAACGGGTCACTGTGAACGGAGCTGTTTTTGACATGGTAAAAACGGTGTTGGTTAAAGGAGAGGTTCACTTCCAGAACAAAAATTTACAGATAGTTTACTCACCCTTTTGTCATCCAATATGTTCATGCCTTTCTTTCTTCAGTCGTAAAGAAGTTATGTTTTTTTTGAGGCTAACATTTCAGTATTTTTCTCCATATAGTGTACTTCAATGGTGCCCATGAGTTTTAACTTCCAAAATGCAGTTTAAATGCAGGTTTAAAGGGCTCTGAACAATCAGGGTTTTTCTAAAAAAAAAAAAAAAAAAAAAAAATGTATACTTTTTAACATCAAATGCTCATCTTTTCCAGTAAAAAAAACCTCCCATCTCATTTTCTACTCCAACTTCAAAACTGGCCTGCATTGGGCCGTAGGATGATTTTAAAGTTGGAGGACAAAAATGAGATGGGAGTTTTTCGACATACCCTAACTGTCATGAACCAGAATTCATGCAGAGCTAGACAAGATGGCGTTTGAGGTTAAAAAGTACATAAATTGTCTTTTTTTTTTTTTAAAGAAATTAACCAATCATTTCACTAGATAAGACTCTTCTTTCCGGCTGGGATCGTTTAGAACACTTTAAAGCTGCATTTAAACTGAATTTTGGAAGTTAAAACTCATGGGCAACATAGAAGTCCACTATACGAAGAACATTCCTGAAAAACAATTTCTTTACGACTGAAGAAGGAAAGACATGAACATCTTGGATGACAAGGGAGAGTAAATTATCTGTTAATTTTTGTTCTTCTCTTTTAAAACTAAACCTAAAGACACAAACACCAAACCTGCCAAGTAAAAAAGAATTTTAACCCTAAAGTAAAAAAGACGTCACATAGCCAATTTGGCTTCTGTAACATGGTGTAGTTATGAGTGAAACAGATTTTTTTAGCATAACATCTTTTGAGGATGTTTTTGACTAGGATATTGACATTTTCAGGGTCAGCTAATACTGCAGTAATACTTAATATTAACTGGTATCAATTTTTGGGTTTAGATTAGAAATCGTTTTTAAAGGTTTAACTATTACTATTACCGTCAGTAGCCTAAAAGAATGTCTAAACAGCTATTTGCCTTTTGTTTTGCATTACTTTGACCAGCTGTATGATGTGATACTAAGAGGAAAATTAGAAGAGGGAGCAACTTATTAGATTTGAATGAAAGATTAAAAGGCTTAGATGATTAAAAATGTTTTTTATCTTGAATAATGGGCACTAATGAATTGTTCACAACAAGACTAGAAGTATGTATTAAGAAAGTAAACAGTGTCCATTTTGATTTCATGCTGGATTTAAGGTCTTCAAAAAACATCCTCACATCTTCTGGGGATCAGAGGAAAAAAAATCAAGAAGGCCACAACAAATCAGTATGCAGACGGAGACAATCTTTCAACTATGAAAAAGTCAGCTACAGAAAATAAATTAATGTCAAGCGGAAAAAAGGAAGTTACCCTATTAAAAGAATCTGTAATATAGTTTCCTTATCAACTCAGTCTTAATTTGTAAACTGCTTTCACATAAGCTATATGAAAAAGTTTTTCACTTATATATATATATATATATATATATATATATATATATGTTCATACATGCAGTTGTGCTCAAAATTTTACATACCCTTTGCAGAATATGCAAATATGTTAATAATTTTATCAAAATAAAAGGGGGTCATGAAAACTGTATGCTATTTTTTACTTAGCACTGTCCCGAATAAGCTATTTCACACAACAGATGATTATATATTCCACGAGACAAAATAATAATTGAATTTATAAAAAATGACCCTGTTCAAAAGTTTACATACCCTTCAATCTTAATACTATGTGTTGTTTCCTGGATGATCTATGACTGTTTTCATGTTTTCTGATGGTTTTTTATGTTTGTCCTGAGGAGTTCAACTGTCTGTTGTTCTTCAGAAAAATCCCCTAGTTCCTGAACATTCCTTGGTTTTCCAGCATCTTTTGTATATTTGAACCCTTTTCAAAAGTGACTGTATGATTTTGAGATCTTTTCACACTGAGAACAATTCAGGAACTCATAGCACTTTTGGAAAAAGTAAAAATATTTACTGATGCTAACGAAGGCAACACAATGCATTAAGAGCTGAGGGTGTAAACTTTTGAACAGGATGATGATGTGTACATTTTTCTTGCATTTTGTTTAATGCATTGCATGTTTTGCAGAAGACAATATAAGGATAATTTACTATTATCATTCAATCCAAAAAATATTCACCCATGGCTCTTAATGCATTGTGTTGCCTCCTTAAGCATCAGTTAATGTTTTCACCTTTTGTAATAGTTGTGTATAAGTCCCTTAATTGCCCTCAGTGTGAAAACATACATTCACTTTTGGAAAGGGTTCAAATATGCAGAAATGCTGGAAAACCAAAGAATGTGCAGGAACTGCTCAGGACAAACAAGGGATTTATTAACAACCATCACAAAACATGAATGTATGTAAACTTTTAAACAGGGTAATTTTTGGAATTTCAGTTATAATAATATATATAATTTAAATTTACTGAAAGAAATGCTATAATTCATTCAAATAAATGTGATCTTAGGGCTGGGCAATTTGGCTTAGAATCAAAATCTCGATTAATTGAACATTTTAACCCGATTACGATTAATGAACGATTATTTTATTTATTAATAAAATTATATTTAATTATATTTATATAATATTTATTTTTTTGCCCTCATAGTTCACTGACAAGTTTTGTACAGTAAATATGTTCACGTATTACAAGCGAGAGATTTTTGGATGAAGGGTGCATTACTTGATTTTAAAATAATTGAAGGAAACACACTATCTACGATCTATGATTATTAATTGAACATCAGTGTTGAACAACTGAAATTAAAGCAAGCATTACTTAAAACGAAAAGTCACATTTTTCTTAAATTAGTGAAAATAAATAACTTGTACTATTGGAAACAAAATAAATAATTTTCAATGTTTTTCATATTAAAAGTAGAAAATAAGCAGTATCTCTTCTAAATAAAATTACCCTTGTATATCCTGTAAATACTTTTTACTGTATAAATACTGTTTAAGCTCTCCATCGACATGTCGGCGGAATAACGGAACGGAGCGCTTGTGTTTTTTAAAGGGAAAGTAATTGAAATAATCTTCCTGGAAAAATTTTAACGATTATAGGTTCTGAATGTCAATTTCGATTATTTTTCGATTAATCGCCCAGCCCCATGTGATCTTACCGCACTATTTCATCTCTGTGTCTGATTTGAAGCGTGCAGAATGCTAGAGCTGCGAGTCATAACTAGGGATGGGAATTGATAAGATTTTTACGATTCCAATTCCATTTTCGATTCTGCTTAACGATTCGATTCTTTATCGATTCCCTTATCGATTCTCATATGGAAGAAAACGGCCAACAAATTGTTGATTAGCATAGTTAAACTGTCTCTGTTTGGGGCTTTGTACTTAGGGCTGAGAATCTTTGTCATCTCCCTAGAAAATATATAATGGGAATGAATGAGTCCTGCAGCTTTATTAGCCGAGGACATGCTAACGTTGTTGCTGCTGCTGCCGCTGCTGGGTTGAGAACTGTTAGTCCGGAGCGGATCGAAAACGCAACATTCTTTTATTGTTATTGCATGCTGTGTGCGCAAATGTTTTAGCATGTTAGTGGTATTTCCTCCCTTTGAGGAAATATCTACGCTGCAAGTATTACAAGTTGCCCTATTTTCGTCTTTTTTGGTGAAATACAACCAGACTTTTGAGCGTTTGTTCCGCTTAGGCGCCAATGCTTATTGACTGAGCGTAAGCTACGCAACGTGTGTAAGTTACGCAATGCGCGTGATGACGTCATTCGTGCCCACTGGAATCGTTAAGGGAATCGTTTGCAAAATTTGCAAACGATTCGATGGAATTGAAACACTGGGAACCGGTTCTCAACAAGAACCGGTTTTCGATCCCCATCCCTAGTCATAACTGACGAAAATAACCGTCTTTTTAATACTTTCGGTCAAATTTTGCGCTGCAAAGATCAATCCTAGTTTTATTGTCTATAACTTGGCAAATGACCAAGCGGATTTTAAATCCGCTTCGCGTCGGGCAGTTATTAGCCTCCATGTCGTGCATTTAAAGGTCCACTGAAGTGCCTTGAAACACGCAGCGTTATTCTATGTGGTGACGTTCTTTTAACTGAAACAAAAACATATCGCCCAGCCCCGCCCACTTATTTTGAATAGCCAATAGCGTTCCATTTATATCTCTTCGGGCCAGAGCCGTTGAGCTCGGTAAAGCTGCATTTGTAGCTTATGACAGCCACAGACTAATAAATTACCCCACAGATTCAATATGAAACTCTTGCTAAAACAAAATAGTGATCATAATCATGCTTAGGCTGTGTAGTTTAATGCATGCCGATCGCACATATGAGCGCATATGATCTGCTCCGTGTATTGTGTTTCTGTGTAGGGGGTGGAACAATACGGACTCTAGAGAGCATTTGATTGGTCAGAACGTTTGATGAGAAACTGAAGTGCATGGTGATATCATCAAAATCGTTGATTCATATTGGAAGTGACGAGACTGTAAGTTTTGAATGCCCATGTAAACTCGAATTTTGTTTTGAAGCACACTAGCTTATAGATAATCTTAAGGCTAATATATTCATACTAAAAGCCAAAAAACTTTAATTTTGATTTCAGGGGGACTTTAAAATCCTTTAATGCACGGCAAACCGTCGATTATCCCTTACATATAAACATCTGTTTTGTGAAATAGCTCATTCAGAACAGTACTAAGTAAAAAATAACATGCAGTTTTCAGGATCCCTTTTATTTTGATAAAATTATTAACATATTTGCATATTCTGCAAGGGGTTTGTAAACCTTTGAGCACAACTGTACATACATACATAAATCCTAAAAGTTTTCACCAAAAGTTTTCTTCCACATCAAAACGGGGAGAGCTAAACCCTACCTGACACCATCTGTAAAGAAATCCATCTCTGACATCAAATCAGTATGCAAAACAGAAGAAAACTACAGGATTTTTCTGAAGAACTACAGACAGTTTAACTGCTCAGGACAAACAAGGGACTCATTAAAGGGGCTATATGTAACTTTCTGAAATTTAAACTCGCGACGGACACCTGTGGCCAAAAAACGGAACTGCTCTTCCTTTCTGCTCGCTCTCGCAGCGCACGCTCGTACGTGCAAACTTCACAAGTCATCCGCTGCAAAGAAGTCAACATTATGTTTACAGAGGTAAGAACTGTCAAATACATATATTGTTTGAGAAACTAAGTTTGTTTGCAATATATATGACTAGCGGTGGTGGCAGAGTGATCTGAAACGTTTAACATGAACGCGCTTGACGTCACATCCGCAGACAGCGCGTGAAAAATCCGACCCGACAGAAAATAGGAAAAATAGGATACAGGTTTATAGGTGCACCCACTGTGAGCTGACAAGGTGTCAGTATGCTCATCAGGAGATGTTTGAGTCATAAATGGTCAAATAAAAAGGCTATTGTTACGTTTATTTTGGGGAAAAAGTTACATATAGCCCCTTTAACAACCATCACAAAACATGAAAACAGTCGTGGTTCATTCAGGAAACGACACAATATTAAGATTCAAGGGTATGTAAACTTTTGAACCGGGTAATTTTTATGAATTCAGTAAATATTTTGTCTTGTGAAGTATATATAAACATCTTTTGTGTGAAATAGCTCATTCAGGACAGTACTAAGTAAAAAAAATAACATGCAATTTTCATGATCCCTTTATTTTTGATAAAATTATTAACATATTTGCATATTCTGCAAGGGGTATGTAAACCTTTGAGCACAACTGTACATACACACATAAATCCTAAAGGTTTTCATCAAAAGGTTTCTTCCACATCAAAACGGGGAGAGCTAAACCCTACCTGACACCATCTGTAAAGAAATCCATCTCTGACATCAAATCAGTATGCAAAACAGAAGAAAACTTGTTTTCCCCAAATTCAAAACAAACTTCCAATCTTAATCTAAATGTCTGATGAAGAGATTAGCTCTGATGAACCGAGTCCCTCAGTTGTCCTCAGTGTGAAAAGATGGATCTCAGAATCATATATTCATTTTTGGAAAAGGTTCAAATATGCAGAAGATGCTGGAAAGCCAAAGAATGTGCAGCAGCTAGAGGATTTTTCTGAAGAACAACAGAAAGTTGAACTGCTCAGGACAAACAAGGGACTCAATAACAACCATCACAAAACATGGAAACAGTCGTGGATCATTCAGGAAACGACAGTATTAAGATTCAAGGGTATGTAAACTTATAAACAGGGTCATTTTTATAATTTTAGTTATTGTTTTGTCTTGTGGAGTATGTATATAAACATCTGTGGTGTGAAATAGCTCATTCAGGACAGTACTAAGTAAAAAATAAAATGCAATTTTCATGATCCCTTTTATTTTGATAAAATTATTAACATATTTGCATATTCTGCAAGGGCTATGAAAACTTCTGAGCACTACTGTACATACATAAATACATAAATCCTAAAAGTTTTCGCCAAAGGTTTTCTTCCACATCAGAACGGGGAGAGCTAAACCCTACCTGACACCATCTGTAAAGAAATCCATCTCTGACATCAAATCAGTATGCAAAACAGAAGAAAACTTGTTTTCCCCAAATTCAAAACAAACTTCCAATCTTAATCTAAATGTCTGATGAAGAGATTAACTCTGATAAACCAAGTACTATGAGGTAATTCCACCACTGAATAATGAAAGTTCCACTCACCAACACAAACTTTCACAGTACACACACACACACACACACACACACACACACACACACACACACAAGGGCACATTATTCATACTGTGACAAATAGCTCTGTGTTTTTCTTCACAACTCTTTGGTCTGTGTATCCCCCCACCATTTTTAAAGAAAAGAGAAAGGCATCAAAGGACAGTGAGCGGTCGACTCCAGCACGGAGGAGCTCAGACTGGCGGCCACAGATACAGCGAAGGTTAATAGATTGTGGATTTACCAAAATGAAAAGAATATCATATTTACAGGCTACAGCTGTTTGCCCAGCGCTCAACAAAGGTCTATACGGTCGCGTCACCGCTGTGCTGACAGTGTTCAAAACGCAGTGTGTGTGCGAGAGGTAGGGGGTGATGTGGCAGACACATCTGTGATTTGGTGACCGTGCAGAGCGGGGCACATAAATAGCCCGTATTAAAGACTCCAGAGGGAGAGGCGGCGGCTCTCCCGGTCTTCAGCAGAAAGCTAAAAATGATCATTACAATCATTAAAGTGAATTGACAGGCGGCCACAGAGAGAGGCAGGCACTGAATTCCATCCAGCATCTCTGGGATTAGACTGGCGCAGAGTCCTTGTCAGTAATTCTTCAAGACAAATAGCATGGCTCCCCAGACACCACCCCCTGCAAGTCGGCAGGCAGGCAGCACTAATTAGCAAGGGAGGTGTGAAGGAGAAATCATTACTTTATCCACACAGAGCTCACCCCGCAGTCCCTCGTTCAACGCGGCAGCGGGGGAACTAACGGGCGAGCGTGAGGGAGCCGAGAAGGTGAGAGCAGGAAGTCAAAATGGAGGGTAAACGGCACTAGAAGACGCTCGGCGGAAGGGTGGAGCGAGAGAAAGGATGACCGAAGATGGTGCGCCTTAGCGCTTAGTAATTGCAGATTGATGGCGGAAGCCTGCGGGACGTGCCAAACACCTTTTTTGCATACCTGAGTCCTCTCTCTCTCTCACCGGGCGCTCGGCTTTGTCCCCAGCAGTATGATTCATGAGACTGTTGCTTTTCTCCTGACCCTGGCAGCCCTGCAGCACAAACCATCAGGTACAACTCAAAACAGTTGCACCCTTCAAGATTAATGAGCGAACCCAGTACAGGGCGGAGATGTGGTGCTCTCGCTCTCTCTCCTCCGCTATCACATACAAACACACTCCCTCCCTCTCTCTTCAAAGCCGCTTTCATCTTTAAGTGAGAGAGGCCAACCATGCAACCCACACAAGCTCATCAGGGTCATAGCTTTATGCAGCGAGACGCTGATCAACAAGAAAGAGACAAAAAAGAGGAGGTGGAGGAGAGCGGGAAAAAAATGTGTTGGTGTTGATTTACCTAAACGCTTGCCATTCATGTCTGGACACAAATCCCTGCAGGCATACATGGAGAGCCTACATGCTAACCAAAAAGGATTTAGCCTCGACGCTCTCGCTGAGTGGATCTCCAGGCTCCGTGCTCCTCAACTGCCACAGCTCTCGGAGCATGCTAAATATTTCAGTGAAGCTCAGATTGCGTGCAGGGTTTTAAATGTGTGATCTTTATTTCATGGGGACAGAATGCCTTAAAACCCCTACAAGCAGCCCTGTTGCATTCCCGCCATTTCTGTACTGCACTTTGGCTAAGCGGCACTTAAGAACACAACAAGTTTGAGCTGTGTGCCCCTGCAGCTGTGCCATCCACCTTTACTTTTCTTGAAAGCTACATTGGATGACAACACAACGAAGACCACAGAATGGAAAGGTTAACCTCATAATTGTAGTCTCAAGAACACCTGGTGTTAAAGAGTGATATATACATGGTATTATGGGTTATTATATTATATTATGGAGTTGGCCATTTTACATGCAAAAGATTCAGACGCATGACACATACGAGAAAAATTACTTGTTTAGGCACTTTTTGTTGCACATTAAGGAATTCATTCTGTAAATATTTTTCCAAATGAGTTTATTGATGTCTATCCACCCAATAAAAAAAGACAATATATTGTGAGAATTGTAATGTTTTTGAAGAAATCTCTTATGCTCCAAGTTCCATTTATTTCATTAAAAATGCAGAAAGAAAAGTAATATTTTGAAATATTATTCCAATTTAAAATAACCCTTTTCTATTTTAATATACATCAAAATATAATTTATTTCTGTGATGCAATGCTGAATTTCAGCCATTTCCTCAGTGTCACGTGATCCTTCAGAAATCATTTTAATATGCAAATTTATTATACATTTTAGAAACAGTTGTGCTGATTAAAAGACACTGGCTTTCACTTTTTATCCATTTAACACAGCCTTAATAAAAGTTTTTTTGTTTTTGTTTTTTCAAACAAAAAAAGAAAGAAAAAAATGACTGCCCCCGAACTTTGAACAGTAGTCTATATTGCTACAAAAGATTTCTCTTTTAAATAGATTTTGTACTTTTTAACGTTTTATCCATCAAAGAATCCTGGAAAAAGTACCACAAGTTCCAAAAAATATATATATTTAAATTATATTATATTTAAAAATTAAATAGCGGTTTATATATATATATATACCGCTATTTAATTTTTTTTAATTTATATGATTAAAAATAGAGAAAAAAAATTCACATTAATGCTGTTTTTCTGTATTTTTAATCATATAAAACAGCCTTGATGAGCAGAAAAACAAAAAAATTTTTTTTTTCAAATTCTAGAATATCAGAGAAAAAAAAAGAAAGAAAGCTATAAACAAAAAAAGTTATATAGTATACACATGTGGATACCCGTGTAATCCCGCTAAAGTCAGTGTTAGAAAATAGGATAGGAATGTTTATTCCAACTTCATGGCATTTTCATCCTTAGAAATGTGGTCCAGTTCAGTTTTACATGTATATTTCAATTTTTAATCTTTCGACTGCATCATTTAGTTGCTCTTTTTATGAAATTATGTATGAACATTCTGGTATTTAGCACTCCAGACAGTCCTAACTAACATAGTCGCAAACTATGCAAAGTTTTTTTATATACTGTATATATACTGACCCATTGAACAATCTATCAACCTGCCATCCCTCCACTGCCCCTCAAAACACATAACGAACACTGATGGAGGCATGGACCACACGCAGAACTCCACCATACTGGCCTGAGTTTGGCAGCTGTGTGCACAGGAGAGAGCACAGTGTGTTATCTGTCCAAAAAGAGGCCTTTCAGCATGTATTCATAAAGGTTCTGTAATGGCATCCTCCGGGAGAACTATTCTCTCCATAGAGTCAGAGAATGAAAGAGAGGAAAGAAGAGAGAGAAGAGGGAGCGATGACTTCATCATGAGCAGAATAGAAATGATGCCCCATTGGGGTCTATTAGGGAGTCTTTACATACAATAGAGGACAGTGGAACTGTGAGGTAGGAGATGCAGTAAGACCCAGGCTTAGTGTTACTAGGGGGATCAGTAATGAGTAGCATCCCACATGCAAGTCTGATATGTGGATCTCACTTTGCTTAAAGTAGTGAGAACTAAAAATAAATAAATAAATGTCTGGAAAACAATAAAAATTAGGTTTACCCTAACTTGGCTTTAAAAAGACTACTCAAAAGAAATATTAAAATGATGCAAAACATCCCTAAATGGTGCAATGTAAATTCAGTGTAACTCAACTCTTGAGTGTTTAAGAAGCGGGTCCTCTACTATTAAAAAAAAATTCAGCTATTGAAAATAAATGAATGCACGTCAGACAAAAAATTATTTTCTTTCTTCCTTCTGATTTCATTTCTGCATAGTTTCCATGTTGACTCTTTGTTTAATTGTGTAAACCGCTCTGGCACAATTTCATGCAAATGTTTTGTTTCTTCCATTTGAGCAACAACATCTCTGTGCATATTGAACATCTCCATGTGTATCGCTGTTGCTTTTTATTCAGCACCATTAGGGATCAGAGTCGTTGGCAAGGGGGGGGGGGGGGCAAAAAAAGGATAAGAAAATAATCAACAGTCCAAAAATAAAACAAATGTTGAAATATATGATAATGACTGATAAGTGAATGCGATGGGGTTAGAAGCAAAACAGGTCAAAAGTAATGTGTCTACATTTCTGTGATTTGCTAATTACCCTAGCTAATTAAGTCTGCAAATTAACCTACATGTGTTATGCTTTGTACAGCATAATAGTAGTTATTATGTTTTAAGCAACGTATATACAGTGATGAGACTTTCATGCCACAAAAGAAGAGACTCCACCAAACACCACTGATGGTGTTTAACAGACTCAAAATCTTCATTAAACATTCACACCTTACGCCGGCTCTAGATTCAGTCATCATCATCTGTGAGGTGAAGGAGAGCTGTTCTCTCCATGCTGCTCATTAAAACTAGATTGAAATGGTGCCATTTTCACTTATTGGCTTAATTGTCTGCTTATGTAGCTGGGCCAGATGACAGCGAGGGTGTCAGAGCCAAAGGACATGTTCAGTCCATTCAGACTATTGCCAGATCTCATCACTTATCCTACGTGATTCATACACAGCATGCTGAGCTGGCCTACAGACAGCTTCAATGAGCTCACTCATCAATTATGAGGAGTGAGGTCATAAATCAGTGCCACATTAATCATCAATCAGCTCCTGCACCCTGAACGGAACCTGAGGAACAGTGGCCTGTCTTTCATGTTCAGTCGTGTGCTCATTCATGTCTCACGAGGGAGACGAGGACAAGACAACCCCACATACCTGCCTCTGGGCCCTCAAAGAGTCTGATGATAAAACAGCTTCAACATCTTCAGATCATCTGGAGTATCATCAAGGGCATCATGCACCCATGTTTTAAGCTGTCCTGGCGCGCTTGGTGTTCTAGTGAAGATAAAACACGAACACATGAATACAAAACTAAAATTGTCTGGTTTTACACTTCTTATTTAGCATGAACGTTGGAAAGGATCATGCTTCTTAGTTTAAACGGGCATGATGCTTCTGATTACCATGTGTGAGTACATTCACTCTTTAGTGGTAAATGTTTGCGTAAGTGTTGCTGTTTGTGTATGCATGTTTGTCGGCGAGAGATAGACTGCGTGCGTGTCAGTGGCTTTGCGAGTAGGTGTTGCGGTTGTCTCTGGTCCAACTCACTGCATGGTGTTTATATTTGCCTGTGTGGTCGGCATCTGTGTGTTCGGTAAGGGTATTTTGTATGTGTTACTGAGAGATACATACCAGAGCATGTGTCCTTTTCTCTGGATCACTGTGTCTTCTTCAGCTCAAGGTTTGTTTGATTGGAGCATTACGTGTAGGAGTTCCATTCATTCTTCTTTTATTTCCGCTGGAGAAAAGTGATATGTTGATTCAGTTCATCACAACAATTTTCTAGTACAGAAAAGCACCTATTAAAACATTTTCCCTTAAGCACATTCTTCAGAATTGCAGCAATATTTGCATTGATTTTTTAATAAGAGAATTATACTATAAGCTAAGTCTGACTACATTAAAGCAGTTAAGCAAACAGCCACTCTCATACCTCCATGAATAGAAAAAGAACACAACTAATAAAGGTAAAATCTAACTATAAATCAATGTGCATGCCAGGGCAAACTGGTTTTACATTTATTTCAACATCTTTTGATTAGTTATTCTGATCTAGGTTTTTGAATAAACATAAAATGACCTGGAACATGTACCTGTAACAGAAAATACAAATATTTAACAAATTTGTGCAAGTCAGAGCAAAATTTTTTGAGTACAGTTAGTCTTAAATGCTTAAATGCTGTTATTAAAGTTTTTTTTTTCATGACAGGCTGTTTGAATTATAAATTTTAATTCTAATTTATTTATAACATTTATAAACCACAAACCCACAGCGAGAAAATGTTCAGTGATTGTCCAGAGTTTTTATTGAGTAATTATACCATGAAGTACTGAATAATATTAATTAACAGCATGTATCTACCATAGAGTTAGGGTTAGAATTAAAGGTTGTATCAGCGATTTCTAGCCTGAAACATAAAGTGTCAAATTCAGGACTTTCGCTCCGCCTCCCTCACATCCTTGCACCAGTAGGAAAGTCCACAACACCAACCCCCTGACGCTGATTGGTTGGAACACTGTTTGTTTATCTGTGGAAAGGTTGGTAGTGCCGATTGTTTTTTTGGCATATCTCGGACCCTAGGCTGACCAGAGAGACGCGGTTTTTTCACAGACAATTTATGGGGCAGGCAGCGAGCGGATCGTGAAGAAAGGTCAGCTGAAATTGACACTTTATGTTTTAGGCTAGAAATCGCTGATACAACCTTTAAGGTTTGGTTTATGGATAGTTGGACTTGGATAGTAATTATACATAATTGTGACACTGAACCACAAGTCTTAAGCAGCAGGGGTATATTTGTAGTAATAGCCAAAAATACATTGTATGGGTCAAAATTATCGATTTTATGCCAAAATTGAATAAGATTAGGTTCCATTAAAAATATTTTGTAAATTTACTACCTTAAATATATCATAACTTAATTTTTGATTAGTAATGTGCATTGCTAAGAACTTCATTTGGACAACTTTACTGGTGATTTTCTCAATATTTAGATTTTTTGCACCCTCCGATTCCAGATTTTCAAATAGTCATATCTCTACCAAATATTGTCATTTCCTAACAAACCATACATGAACAGAAATCATATTAATGAATGTGAAAGTGTCAAAAAAACGACACTTATGACTGGTTTTGTGGTCTAGGCTCTAAGGTCACATATCTCTCAGAAAAAAAATTCTCAAACCATGCTGGAGAACATGATCCACGTTTTGCACTTGTGGAGGATGTTAAGTTTTGATTAACTCTATGGTAGACACTGTTAATTACAGTAATATTACTCAGTACTATATTTCACATGGACCATGTAAAATGAGGTACTACCTTTTAATTTAATGAATGCAGGGTAGGTCATCTGGTTCAAAAGCATTTTTTATGCTGGTTTAAAGTCTCTTCACATCCCGATAGCAATCACTAAGCTAAGTGGTCTAACTGTGTTCATATTGTATTCATGTAATTTGTGGAAGGCGTATGACCACAAAATGTTCGTCCATTTATATCCCACTGCCCAAGGGCTAAGATAGATTGTCCTATCTGCCTGTCAGCGTATGTATTTGAGCACCTCTAGCACGCACCGTTCGCGCAGAAATCATACGTCATTTTCAGCGCGTTCCATTACTCTATTGCAGACTGAGCGAAAATAAAATACCTTATATTGTATATATTGTATGCGCTTTGTACTGTAATGTGTTCTCACCGGTGAAGACATGAAGTAATCTGACAGCGTTCATTTTAACCCTCCAAAAACGTCGTCTCTCTGGGCGTTCACGTGATTGTTACATATTGTGCTAATGAAACGTTTCTAATAATAATCATAATAATCATCTTTTTAAATATCTATAATATTTTAGTTTGCTTTTTATAAGATTTTTTAGAAGAAAGTTTGTTTAAAATATAAAAATACAGTGACTTGTTAAAGTATTTATCCAGAGAGGTGGAGCTGGAGGCCATTTGGCTCTGCAGTGAGCAGTACTTGGGATCAGTCTGCGCTCCATATACCGTAAAGGAGAAAAAAAAAAAAAAATTTTTTACATCTTTGCAAATTTATTTAAAATAAAAAAAACTTAGATTATTACATTGCATAAGTATTCACACGTTTATCTAGGACACTTGAAATTTATCTCAGGAGAATTCATATTGCTTGTAGATGTTACTACACTTTGAGTGAAGTTAACCTGTGGCAAATTTGAATGGTTATGATTTAAAAAGGCCTAACAGCTGAAAATATCATATCAAAAACAAGCCCTGCAGGTCCAAAAAAAAAAAAAAAACTGCCTGTAGAATCCTGGGGAAGAGTTCAGAAAAAATCTGCTGCACTGGTTTACAGAAGCATGTATTCTCCATTATCCTTATTATCCTTCCTAAAACTGGCCTCTTGGCCAAACTGAGCAATTCCTGGAGAAGGCCCTTGGTTAGAGTAGTGACCAAGAACCTGATGGTCACTCTAGTTGAGCTCCATGATATGCGGAGATGGGAGTGACCAACACTCCCTGGGCTTTATGGCAGTTTGGCAAGACTCAATCATCTCCTCAGTGAAGACACATGAAAACACATTCAGAATTTGCAAAAAAAAAAGCACATAAAGGACCCTCAGACTGTGAACCTTAATTCCAAGCATCATTGTTTGAAGTAAACTAGACAATGCTCATCAACTTAATAGTAAAATCTCAACAGGAATGTGTGGTGGTAGCAGCTTCATGCTATGGGGCTGTTTTTCTGCAGGAGGGACTGAGGTACTCGTCAGAGTAGAAGAAAAGCTCAATGCACCAAAATATTGAGATAGCCTTAATGCAAACCCAGTCCAGAGCATTCAGAACCTCAGACTGGCCAAAAGGTTTACCTTCCAACAGGACAATGAGCCAAAGCACACAGAAAGATTGGTTTATAGACAACTCTGTGAATGTCCTTGAGTGGCCCAGCTAGAACCTGGGCCTGACCCAAATCAAATATTTCTGAAGAAACTTGAAAATGTGCCCCATCTGCCCCCATCCAATCTGACAGAGCTTGAGAGGTGAAGAGAAGAATGGCAGATAATAGACCTTTCTCACAACTTCCGTATTTTGCACCGGAAATACGTAATTGCTGTGTAAACCTATTTCCGCCCCGGTATGCCGGTAACCAGTTAAACAACGTGAAAAACGCTTAACGTGGCTTAATGTATGTAAAAAACGACCAGGAAACCCCAAGTTTCTGTCAAACCTTACGTGGAACAAACATTAACTACTATCAAAAGAACGAGCCCTTATTCCACAGATAAAGTGAATAATGTCACGTTAAGCGTTTTCTCCCCCATAGAAGCCCATTATAAGGAAACAGCTTAACGTGGTTTACGTACCTCAACAGCGACCAGGGAAAACCAAACTTATGTTAAATTTTACTTATAATAAATACTTGCTGCTGTCAAAAGAACGAGCTCTTATTCAGCATATAAAGTGATCGCCCCCCCATAGAAGTCCATTATAACAAACCATGTTAAGCTTTTTCCTTAATGGAGTTCTATAGGGAGAAAAGCGTGATATTATTCACTTTATATGCTGAATAAGAGCTCATTCTTTTGACAGCAGAAAGTGTTTATTATAAGTAAAATTTTAAGCCACGTTAAGCTTTTTTTTTTGTATAATGGACTTCTATGGGGGCGATCACTTTATATGCTGAATGAGAGCTCGTTCTTTTGAGAACAGAAAGTGTTTATTATAAGTGAAATTTAACAGAAGTTTGGTCTTCCCTGGTCGCTGTTAAGGTAAGTTAAACCAAGCTGTTTCCTTATAATGGGCTTCTATGGGGGAGAAAACGCTTAACGTGATATTATGCACTTTATCTGTGGAATAAGGGCTCGTTCTTTTGATAGTAGTTAGTGTTTGTTCCAAGTAAGGTATGACAGAAATTTGGGGTTTCCTGATCGTTTTTTACGTACGTTAAGCCACGTTAAGCGTTTTAGAACGTCCCGGATAAACTCTTAGTGGAAAAATGTATATCCTTTATCCAATTTGTTCCTCTTTGTGACGGAGTTTTCCTACACGACTCTTATCAGGTCGGCAAAAGTTATCTTTGGCAAACCAGCGAGGGAAGTTGTGTAGACTCTCTCCATTTTAATTTTAAATTACCCGGCTTTCTGCTGTGTTGACATTACACAGGAAGTCTGCATACCCTGCGATTGCGTATTTCCGGTTTCTGTGAAAAAGGTCTATTGCCAAATGCTGATGAGCAAAGCTTTCTGCATCATACCCAAAAATACTTCAGCTAAGTACCGAGTAATAGGTATGAATACTTAAGCAATGTACTTATTTTAGTTTTTTATTTTTAAATACATTTACGAAGTTGTGACAATTCTGTTTTTGCTTTGTCATTATGGTGTATGGAGTGTAGGTTGATGTGCAAAAAAGTAATTTAAACTGCTTTAACATTAGGCAGCAACATAACATAACGTGAAAAAAATGAAGGGGTATGAATATTTACACATGGCACTGTAAACTTTCACACAATCACTGTGATTTAAAAAAAAAATATAAATACTTAAACAGAAAGTAAACACTTATCAAGGTACTCATTTATTCAAATAGTCACCTGCCCTCCACTTTTCACCATGTAGCCTACCTTTAGACCAGCGCTGTAGGAATAAAACAGCTAGCCGGGCATCCCTTGTCGAGCTCAGTTGAACAGCTGGACTGTGGAGTGTTTGGCTGGCAGAGAGAAGGGCACAGCTGGCTTTTAAGAGGAAGAGCTCCTCTTGAGCCTGTGGGAGGTCACAGCCTGCTAGGCCGCAAAGCGCTGCACGGCAGGAGCCGTGTGTTAATGCAGAAGGCCTGCGCACTGTGTGCAGATGTTGTTCTGCTTCAGTGGCTGCCTCCTTGCACCTCTCTCTCTCTTTCCCCGCCTTTTTGTCCTGTATGGAGCTCTACTAAAGATGCGCCACTCTGCCGGCATCCTCATGGCAACAGCAATCGTATAATAACAGCTTCATGGCTTACCTTAAATGGGCATAGACCACTGAAAACTCAACAAGGTCACAGCGTCCTTGGTAATGTATGTTTGCTACCTATCTGAATGTGCCAAACAGCCTTTTCAAAACCATCCATTAAGCAGAGCTCTTAATGACAAATAGCTTTTGACCTTTCCTGCTAAACACACCATGTGTAATCACTCAAACTATCACATTTCCCAGCATTTAAAATAAACCTGGATACGGATTAAACAAAAACCGTCCTTGCGTTCACCCTGACGTCCGCTCATTTATCGACGGCGGAATGCCATGCTATGGCACTGGCGGGTCTCCATTGTGGTGACGATTCTCTGGAGAAATGAGAATAATGAGACCACATACGAATCCTCTGGGCTTTGTGACGTGACACCTGAGGAGCCAACAGAAGTCATCAAACAGCGTCGTCAGCAGTGTCCTGACAGAGATGAATTGAGCGAGTAAGAGTTGAGTGACAGGCCACGCAGTGGGGAAGAGGAGATGGTTCTGAAGATCTCCCACTGTTGGGTGTGAATGTGGCACACAACAACCTCCACAACTCTGCTTGATGTTCCACAGAAGCCAGAGGAGAAGACACCTTTCGGTGAGAGATTAACAAGCTATATTAGATACAGGGAACTTCACCAGGTAACTACTTCAACATCTCTTCTTAAAGGGATAGTTCAGCCAAAAGTAAAATGATGTTATCATTCACTCTTCCAAACCTGTGGAACACAAAAACGAAATGTATTTCTGAACGTTTGTGTCCATTTGATGACACTGGACCCAACTGAGGATCATTACATAAAAAAACATAGTTTCTATCCTTTTAAGAACTCTTAAGTCTTTTGTGATTCTTTCTTTAATGAGCATGTGCATTCATATTTTTTTCTTTTATTTGTAAAAACTTACCTTGATGACCTCAAAAACACATTCAATTAAGCTGTATGCAGCTATCAGTAAACAAAAACCTCACAGATCACAACATTTACATGAATCGCTGAGCAGAACAGAGGTCCTCTCATGGTTTTCTGACTTAGACGAGGCTGTCTTCCATAAAGCTGAACTTTATTGACTGCGTGAGGTGATTTGTAAAGTGAACTGCTCATTATTTTTGACACTCATTGAGCCAAACAATTCACGGATGTTGCAAACAAGAAGTATCGTTTTTGACAAAATGGTTCTTTTGAAAACATAACGGCTTAAAGGTTACACACATATTACACTGGTTTATTGTTATTGTCTTTTTTTTATTAATTATGCATCAGAATTTTCCAGAGAGATATGCTGTCTTAAGCTTCTCATTCTATTTCTCATTCACAAATATAAACAGTTTTTACTTAAATAATTCAGCAAAAGCAAACAGGAATATTATCATTCAGGATCTACAACACTTTCTGACACTTGGAGGCAGGGATCATGTCCTCATTCTGACAATACATGCAAACCTCTGGCCTTTCAGATGCATTATTTAAACATATTCTATTGGGTTTCCTTAACATGGACACAGGGACTAATACATAACACTGATGGCACTGACCCCAGACACTCCAGCACTGAGAATAAACAGAAGCAGGTGACTTTGAGTGATGGTCATCCTCAGACGTGCGTAAGCACACATTCAGCTCAGTCCTCTTATAACCTTGAGCGTCGCAGACTGAGAACGTGAAAACAATAAAACAGGCTGACGATAAATCACCTCAACATTTCGTAAACATTTACACAGTTTCGTTGAGCACCTTATAAGTCATCATCTATAATTCAGTGTAAAAAAGTGCCGTAACTCCAACAGTGGTTGGTGATGGAGTAGAGTTAAATGTGAATACAGAATCAAACCGAATGACAGATCTGACGGTGAAACAAAGAGAGGTGCCAAGCGAATGAAAGCCTGGGAGTATCTGAAGATCACATACTGTAGCACAGCACAGAGTCTGCAAAAGCTGCCTTTTATCTGTGTGATTTTCAACAATTCTTAAATCCCCAGGAGGCTTTGATGACTGGGGGAACGCTTGTCCCAAAGCCTGCTACTTTTAAATGGCATTGGAGCACGGGGTGGCAAACACATGGGCCAAGAATGAGACGAATTAAGGTTCCAGGATCATTTTAAGTCAAGACACTGTAGGTGAATAGGGTAACAAAAATTACCTAATAGTTATCACCTTACTTACTCAGTTGATTGATTACATTGATAATTGCAAACATTTTTTGTATTACAAGTTTTCTAAAAATGTTAGGTTTTAATATGCAAATTAGGCATTATTTAATGATATATGCACTAATTTGCATACATTTCTAGTACAAAAATCTAAACACTGGATGAAGTCAGTTTCAAAATTCTTGTTTATTTTTTTTTACATGTTAGAGTCAAATGTTTTTACAGAAGGAATCTCTTTTTGTCACACCATAATTCCAAAAATATCTAGAACAGGCAGAAAACAATATATGTTTTTACAGTTTTTTGGAGAATAAAATGTATAAAATCAAGCAAATTATATATGAACAAATCCCTCTGCAAAAACCTTCAGGATATAGACAGGAATAAAAATGTAAAGCTTGGTGTTTGTAAGTGCTACTGAAGTGGAGATTTATGACTCAGTGTAGGAGAAAAAAATCATTTTGCATTCAATTAAGCTGTATAAATCATTGATCATTGAACTCAATAAATCATTTTGAGAAATATGTATTGTAATTGAAATCTATTGACACAAGTAGATAAAGTGCTATAAAAGAAACACTTAACTGTGTCTTTTAGATGTTTTCTTTCCACTAGTCTGAAAAAAAGCCCAAAATCTCAAACTTGACAGGTGCATGAAAAAACAGTGCCTGCAGTGTCTCCCCTTAAATTGATATGATATATTTAATCCATGATTAAAGGGATAGTTCACCCAAAAATGAAAAAAAATTGTTATTAATTACTCACCCTTATATCATTCCAAACCTGTAAGATTTTTGTTCATCTTCGGAACACAAATTAAGATATTTTTGATGTAATCCGAGTGCTTTCTGATCCTCAATAGACAGCATTGGTACCACGTTCAAGGCCCAGAAAGGTAGTAATGATATCATTAAAATAGTCAGTGTGACATCAGTGGTTCAACCGTAATTTTATGAAGCTACAACAGGGGCGGAGTGGCAATCGGGACGACCGGGACTTTTCCCGGTCGGCCATCCGAAGAATTAACACAGCGGATCACAAATTGAGCGGGCGCTGAGGCGAACGCGACTGGCCTGAGCTTATTAGAATCATTGACGTTACTAAATTCTCCGCGAATAGCGGCCAAATACTCCCACATACTCCCCCCTAAACGTCCAACCAATATTTATATCAGTTGCTCACTCTCTATCAGTGCCGGCCCTCTCTATAGGCGAACTAAGCGGCTGCTTAGAGCCCCGCCGCCACTAGGGGCCCCCCGCTAGTGGTCCGAGTCATTACGTTGCAAAGCGCGTGGCTGTCACTAGCCAAGTTTCCATCCAGTTTTTGCACTGTTTTGTTATCGACAAAGAGAATATGTGTAAAAAAAACTGCAAAATTTGCTGTCTACATCCTGTTTTCCTTCCAACCGGCCTTTTGCCGATAAAATGGTGTGCGTAATGACCTCATCCCTAAAAAAACGAACTGTCGCATAAGTTTTGGTGTATCGCAAAAAAAAACTGCCCTTGAGCTGTTTCCATACACAATTTCACCTATATTGCGTAAATTATATAGGCTAGTAGACTGTTCTTTATCCATTTGAAATGAAACCTAATATTAAATTGTATGTTAGCTAATTTTTATTAACAAGTGTCATGAGTTTTTTTTTTGTACTTTGTTATAGACTATTTACTTGATCATCAACAATAATCATAAACAGGAGCAGTTGTATTATTATCATTTTTCTGATTAACTTTTATTTAGAAATGGGAATGTTCATTTCGGTTATTTTATTTCTCCTGACAACCGACGGTCATTAAGACATTTTTAACCATTAATTTACAAGATTGTTAAATTACAATTAAAGGAAATTTTAATTAATACGCGGCTGTGACCCATTAAAAATACCTACATTTGTTTTCCATGGATTAATTTTATACACGCAAAAAGCAGCATAAACAACAGAGTGTGAGGATTCACATGGTCACGCACCTGCAGCGCTTCTGCGAAGGAGGAAAACATTATACAGCTATATATAAAATAAATAAAATAAATTTATTTTCTAAATAAATTATGAATTAACAAAACGAAAGAAACAAATGTGAAACAATTAGCAGCCTATATCAACCTATACAGAATTTAGTTTCATTTTGTTTCATTTAGTTTCTTTTCTGTTTGTTTCCTTTTTTACAAAAGCACACTGTTTGTTTTTATTGTGAATGTGCATTAATAAAATAAATATTTAAAATAGTTTGGAACAATGTCTTACTCTTATATGACCACAAACGAAGGAGTAGGCTATTGTAAGTTGTTTCCACTTTTACAAGGGGGAAAAAAAAAACAAATGATCGTGTTTACTAACTCGACAACACAGCTTCATTGTCATAATAAAATACAGTCAGCCAAACATATTGAAAAACTATTTATATAATTAGTAAATAAATAAATAAAATAAATAAATGCTATTTTCCCCCTTTTATTTCAGAACAAACCCTTTAAATTTAATGGAACACTACTCATAACACAAGAAGAACAAAAATATAAAAGCTAACAAGCCAACAAGTTCATTTAAAATGTTGTACTTATCATTCCAATCCACGTAAAACAAGATCTTCAGAACAAAATGAATAAATTTTAACTTGCAACGTAGCAAAGCCCCTTTTCTCTACAAAAAAGTGTTTCCAAACAGATTTTTGCGACATTTGAAGTATGGATTTAGAATTTATGCGCTAAAGTTAAATGGAAAAAGATTATGTCGACACATGAGCAATTTTATCGATAAGACATTTCCATCAGCTATATCGGTTAAAATTCCGAAGCGCTAAATTGTTTTGTGTGTTGTTGTTTTTTTTTTTCATCCAGATTAAAAAAAAAAAAAAAAGATTTATTATTAAATTAAAGAAGGGGGAGGGGGGGGTGCGGTCAGAATTTTCCCGGTGGATTTTAGTGCCCCACTCCGCCCCTGAGCTACAAGAATACTTTTTGTGTGTGAAGAAAACAAAAATAAAATAATTTATTCAACAATTTCTTCTCTTCCATGTCACTCTTTGACACATGCGTTCATGGGAGTAACACAATGCAAGCATGTGGATTCCTCTGCCTGTAAACCAGGTGCATCACATCCGGGTTCTAAGTCAGAATGCCTGCTCCTGCAACAGCAGCACCACATGCATGAGTCATGGTACTTTTGCGAACGTGTGTCGAAGACTGACACGAAAAAAAAGAAATTGCCACAAAATGTCTTGCGCTGAAACTAATATGTAAATCGTATTGCAACATGTAGTGTTCATATAAACAGAAATTTCAGAATAATCAATTCAGATTCATTGCGACTGACGAAACTTTGTGCAAGAAAGCAAACCTTATGTTTCACAGAAAAGAGTGCTTCTTCTCAGTATTGTGACTTTATAATTCAACCCGTCTCCAACCCAGAAAAGCTAAATTATTCCATGTTTGTTGTTAGAAGCAACAAGGGCACAGACAGGGCGGCCGCGACCTCAACCAGACGGAACATCCCAGCCTTATTGACTACTCTGTCACCCGTTCAGCCCGCTTCTGATTTGACATTCCATTAACGGCTCCCGTGGGCTGCAGGTTGACGGCAGAGGAGAAAGCTGGGGACAGCAGGACAGGATTTACGAAGGTGGCAAGCTCACCTCGCCGCTGACCGCACAACTGCACAGGTCATATCCGCATACTGATGTGCGACGTGCCCTAGTGACTACGGTGGAGGCTCATACTTCATTCTATACAAATACCCATAAACAGTAGCGGTGTAACGATATGCCTAGGTCACAATACGGTACGTATCCCGATATTGGGTTCACGATACGATACGTATCACGATATTTTGAACAAAAATTAAAACATGAAACTGAAAATCAAACAACAGATTTATTTAAAAAGAAATAAACAAATTTCAATAGCTTTCTTAGTTTTACATACAAGGTCACATTTTAAGGTTTAATAAAAACCTTCTGTATTAAAATTAACAACTGATAAGGTCTGTCTGTCACTGAATTTTTTTTTAAATTTAACATGATAGTGATAAAATTGTCAAGATGTCAAATTCTTTAAACCTGCTAGCGATGCAAGATTCTATGTGTGTGCGAAACAGAGTCCTACCCGACGGGTGAACCGCTATAACTGACGTAACGGTGGAATAATATTTATCTGTCAGGTGTAGTGCGGGTGACATGCACGGGTATATGCTCTTTGGACTCAATCCGGTACACGCTGACGCTGCTCTCAAACGGTCCCGTGCTTGTGTTCGCGCTCTGTCTGAAGACTGTTTAAAAGCCATTTCACATGGGACGCGTCAAACAACAAGGTCTCATTTTACTTTACAAAAACAAAATAAATGAAACATAATGAAAATACTATATGTGTTATTTGCTATTTGTCATTTTATTGGACACTGACTAGCGTGGTTTTCATGTCAGACACAGTTTACTATGACATTTTACACATAATTGTATTTTTACTGCGCAGGCTATACTACACACATTTTCTGGATTTTTTTTCTTTATTAATAGCCTTTCTCCGTATTTTATGGATCATACAGCTCTGAAATGTTGCCATACTGCTGACTTAAATGAGGAGGGAGGGTCCGCAATCTCTGGGTTGGTTGCCATGTTTCCTCACGTTCTTCTTCAACTAGCTCAACTTTTGCAGGCAGGCGTCACATGATTGGAAAGGTAGTCACGGGGTGTGTCGCGATTCTCCCTTATTACACCACGACACAGGATCGTGGATCTGAGTGTCGCGATTTCGGTTTCATATCGCGTATCGTTACAGCCCTAATAAACAGAGAAGCGAAAGGATTTGAAGAGCAAAAACAAGTTTGAACTTCTTCTTCTTCAAAAAAAAGAGCAAAGAGTGGAAAACGAAAAAAAAAACTTTCACGTAACTTTTTAAAAAAACTTTTTACGTGTTTAAAAAACACGTAAAACTGTCTAGACCGATATGAAATTTTTTGTGGCCATTTTGGTAACACTTTCCAAACCTGCACTTTCGCTGCGCAGTGATTTGGTATGTTTTCTCATGCTGTGAGATTAGAAGATATTTGTGTGAGAAAATATCATATATGGTGTTTAAAAAAACAAACAAACAAAAAAATGACACAGCAGATGAGAACAGGATGAGTGTTTTCATGACGCGTCATCAATCAGCCATATAGGCGACACTGAACGTAAACAATACCACTGAACAAGTGTTGCCAAGTCCGCGGTTTTCCCGTAGAATTGGGCTACTTTAATACTGTAGCCGCGGGTTGTTTTTGATGTCCGTGGGTTAAAGCGACCCTAATTACGTGATATTTAGCCCTGTAATGCAAAATGTACCAGGGGGATATCACCCAAAAACTTGTATTTTACCCTCTCCAAAACGTGATTGGGCTAGTTTTGAGAAGGAATTGGGTGGGTTTTGTTGTGAAAACCTGGCAACCCTGCACTGAACCGAACTGAACTTGCACATTTTGCTGATTATTGCAGCTGAAAATGATTAATTATTGTCATGTTTTGGCCTGTACTAATTTGTCAGACCGAGAAAAACATTTGGAGTACTATAGACTGCCAAAAGTTATAACAAATCAAGGAGAAGAGTGCAAAAAACTGTCTGTGCATTTGTGGTTGGCCAAACAGAACAAGGATTTCCAGGGCAAGAATCTTAACAAAGTTTGTGTTTGTTCTTATTATTTCCTGTCAGGTAGGTGAAATATTAAGCTAATATCTTATTTATATCTTTTTATATCTTATTAATACTGCTTGTATGTATCTTTACCACCTATTAACTTTAGTTTGTCCTGGATACTAAGTCCTTCTCTATATGATTAAGCAGCTTCCACACTTTTTGCCTCTATTCTCTATTTAAACCCTCTATTCTCTGTTTTTATTTAAGCTAAGATGAGGCATGTTACATCTAAAAAAAATCTCTTGCCATTTACTGTCATTGTTAGGAAATATTTTTTAGTTAGAAGGACAACATTTAATTAATTTATTCCGCTTTGTGTTGCGCATAACAACGCCCTTCAGCCGTGACTTATTCACAATACAGCATGGCATCTCATAGCTTATTGCTTACCAAACTATTCTAACAGTTTATATAGAAATAGAGAGTGATACAAATATACATAAACGTAGCATAATAATGTACAGACACATTTATATAATAATCATATAATAATATCAAGGGGAATAGGAAGAATCCTCATCATCTACAGTTAGAAATGGACACAAAACGGTGTATAGGGGTTTGACAGACTGTAGTGCCAGCAGGCATCAGCTTTCTATGTTTTATTCTACTCAGCGTACCATACTGCCATGGAGCATGCTGGAAACACACTACAGGGATGGTGCAGCCATCATGATATAAATATGTTTTATTACAACACAGCTGGTGGGAAAGCTGGAGAGACTTTTTTTCCATTCCTTTGGCCAGAGCATCTTGGCCATCTGGCCTTTGCGAACGTGCAGCGACTAGTTCCCTTACATGCTGGTTTTCATACTCTAAAGACTTACAGATGCTGGTATATACAGCAAGCCCACAAACACACACAAAATCTTCTCACATTGCTCTCCGAGGACATTCATCTACCTCAAACCGATCTCTGGTTTTTGCGGTGACAAAGCAGCGGGAAGCTAAGCTGCTTGGTTTACGTAGCCACTGATGGATCTCCCTCCATCTCACTGTCTTTCCCCCTCACTTCCTCCCATAATGGGCCCGTGTCATCCCTTGACATCTTTGTTTGCCTAACCTCCAGGATGCCAGTCGTTTACCACACTTACACACACATACCACCAGCTGCGTTCTAACAGTCACGCCACATCACCTGTCCAGATTGGCTGAGGCTGCCATGCATGTAAAAGCGTACGTGTGGATGTGGAGCGGTGTGTGTCCCTAGACATTCCTGCTTCTGATCGATAGTTGTGTGTGACTGCGTGTTTTAGCAGCATGGATGGTGTTTACGGGGAGAGAGTTTAGCTCTGTTTGCCTCTCCACTGGAAACAACAAGATACAATCACATTGGGCGGCTGAATAATAAGCGAGTTTATGGAACGTGGCAAAAGCAGTCTACAGCTCTACATGAAACAGCCATCAGGATGCCGGCCTGCTGCAACAGAACAGCGCTTAATATCTGCAGTCACCTTGTGATGCTTCAAACTATTGAGAGAAGGACAGAGAAAGAGTGAAAGCCAGATATAGTGGCCTAAAAAGTGTTGAGACAATTCTGTCATATTTAAAGGGATAGTTCATACAAAAGTGTGTCATCATCCAAACCTGCATGAATTTTAAAAACAAAAAAGAGATATCTTTGTCCAATCCATTTGTGTTTTGTCTATACGTATGCGTCATGGTCTGCTCGTGAACTCATGAACGCGCTTGGAGGGAGTGTCACAAAGAAAAAGTTGAATAAAGTCGATATTTTGTATTTTCTTTGCGGACAAAAAGTGCTCATCACTTCATAAAATTCAGATTGAACCACTGATGGCACATGGACTATTTTGACGATGTCTTTCATACTTTTCTGGGCCATGACAATGTTATTTACTTGGCAGTCAATGGGACAGCTCCTGGTTTTCATCCAAAAAATCTTAAACTGTGTTCCGAAGACGAACAAAGCTTTTACAGGTTTGGAACGACATGGGGTAAGTGATTAATGACAAAATTTTAATTTTGGGGTGGAGTAACCATTTAATCTGCCTGGAAGACGACGTGTGTCTATGTTGTGCTAATGCACAGTGAGGAGGAGAGTTTGAGTGGCAAAAGACTCTTCAAGGATCACAGCTGGAGAATTGCAGAGATTAGTTGAGTCTTAGGGTAAAAAAGCCTAAAAAATATCTAACAGTTTCACAGTTCATGAAAAAGAAACTCCAGCATATTCGGTTGTCAGACAAGACTGAAACTTGACTGGCTTCTATGGTCAGATGAAACTAAAAAAGAGCTTTTTGGCAGCGAACAGGCATAAAAAGTATGCCACGCCCATGGGATAATATACTGCTGGATTTTTTTATGTTGCAGGCTTATTTTTCTGCTGGAGGTCCTGGACATCTTGTTCAAATACATTCATGGATTCTAATGAACACCAATAGATAAATAAAGTTTAAACCTGACTGTCTCTGTCAGAAATATTATAATGAGTCGTGGATGGATCTTCCATCAGGACAACGATCCAAAACAAACATCAAAATCAATACAAAAATGTGTCACTGAGCACAAAATGAAGCTTTTGCCATGACCGAGCCAGTCCTAAAATTAAACGGCTTGCGGTCAAAATCTTCATTTGTGTTTTACTGAAGGAAAAAAAGTCACTTATATCTTGGATGTCCTGTGGGTAAGCAGATAAACATAAAATTTTCATTTTTGGTTTAACTATACCTTCAACTAAACCCTAATGAAAATGAGTGGTGTGAACTGAAGAAAAGAAGCACCAAGCTGGGAATCTGAAGGACCTGGAGTGATTCTGTGTAAAGGAATGGTCTCTGATCTCTTGTCAGGTGTTCTCCAAACTCATCAGACATTATAGGAAAAACTCAGAGCTGTTATTTTGAGAAAAAGACATTGCAATAATTGGGTGCCAGTAATTGTGGCTGACATGAACTAGAGAAAAACATTATTTCATTTCCCACCCATTTTCCATTGTTTTACTTCAATAATAGGTTAGAATTTTGTGAATTTTTTGAATGAAAGATCAAAAGGATAAATTTATTTATTTCTGCTTTATTTTCACAGCCACCTTTGCTCATCTCATAATTACCAAGGGTGCCAAAATTAATGGAGGTCACATACACACTATAAATGAGCCAAATTATAACATATTTCATTATTATAATGTGTTGTTGTTAAAGTTTTAATGCTTTTTAATACAAATATTAATATTATTTATTTAAAATTTTAAATAAAATAAATTAACTTTGTTATGTAATGCAATGACATTCACTTCCATATAATTTGCAGGCCCACTGCAAGCTGTTACATCATAATGTCTGGTTTTCAAAACCCCACAATGCCTCTACAGGACAGCAGCGAGCAGCGGTCAGAGTCTTGTCACCACACATTGGCTGTATGCTGGGGGATCAGGCCTGGCATTTGCACCAGTAATGTTGACATGCTTGAGCGTGTGTTTGCTAAAGCAGAGGCAGTCTTGTGGTGAGTCAATCAGACAGCCTGTGACTCATCTGCTCCTCACTTCCATGGCTGACTCTGCCTGATCCTCCACAGATTTTAGGCCATTTGCAATCCTCACATTCATAATATCCTTGTCAATCCATCCATCAATCAGTCTGGATGTACAGACATCAGCTCATATGCATTAATACATTTATGTCATGCTGATGTAGCTGATGTCCTTCTTTGATCTGATGTAATACAGATGGTTAAGCGGTTATTCTTGAGAGAATGACAGCAATATCAACAAGATTTCAAAAAAAGGAGCCATGCAAAATTTGATGTGCTTAGACTTGCCTCTGGATAGAAAGAAAAAAAAAAACTAGTCAACTGCTTTACAGGTCAGGCTTTACTAAAGGACTACAAGATAAAATGCGTCTCTGACCTGGCTGTTTGTTGCACGCTTGCACGCTCTGATCTCGTAAGTGCAAACTAAGTCTTGTTTCCTCACAGCTGAAGCATTATTAATGACCCAGGGTTAAGGTGAAGGGTTTTAGAGTGATAGCATGCAGGCCTGAATGGAACACCTGCGTTATTTTTTCATGAATGCGTGTGTGTTTTGTGTTTTTAGGGTGCAAAAAGAGTACAGACGGAGTGTGCGTCCCTGCTCGAGTGGTCGACACTTTTATTCTAGTGGGTTAGCGCTGTGTGTGTGTCTGTGATCCATTGGGAGTACTTCAGCTGAGGGCAAGAGAAGCGAGAAACTTTGAGGAGGCTTTTATGTACTTTTGAGTGAAACGATCCACAGAAAAGCTTTTATAAAAACTCACTTACTCAATTATAAGAGTCTTTCCTCTCTTTCGTCTTTGCCTATATCGGTGGGGTTTAACCCTTTAGCTGCTGTCAGAGATAAGTCAAGCTGAGCTGAACTTTTCACGTAAGGTTATCTTAAAGGAATGTTTTATGGAAAGTTAAAGGGATAGTTCACTCAAATATGAAAATTGCCCCATGATTTACTCACCCTCAAGTCATCCTTGATGTATATACACTTCCAAGCTTTATAATGGCAGTTAAGGGCTGTTGAGATTTTGAAAGTCCAAAAAACTGCGTCCATCCATCATAAAGAGTACTCCACATGGTTTTAATAACAGCCTTCTGAAGAGAATCGATGCGTTTGTGTAAGCAAAATATCTGCATTTAAAACTTTATAAACCATAATCTCAAGCTTCTGCTAAGTGTCTCGAGCGGAAGCTCGAGATTAAGGTTTATAAAGATTTAAATATGGATGTTTTTTTCACACAAACATCTTGATTTGATCATAAGGCCTTTATTAACCTCCCAAAACCATGTGGAGTACTTTTTATGTAGGATGGATGCACTTTTTTGGGCTTCAAAATCTCTGTACCTCAGAAGATAATGTCCATCCTAGATTAAAAAAAAAAAAGTAAAAAGTTGCTGTTACAGCAAGGGATCTACAATGAAAGTTCACAGGACAAAGCAAGCATTCAAAAGCTAAAAGCTATATAAGAAATTAAATATAATAAGAATAATCTGTAAAGTTTTTAAGTGTAATAGACTTTCTTGTTTTATAGAATAGGCTTGCCAGGTTTTCACAACAAAACCTGGCCAGTCGTGTTTCGAGGGGGGTTTCCCAGTAAAAATCATGTTCTAGATGGTAAAATACACATTTTGTGGTGGGGTTCCTCTGGTAAAATTAGCATTCCATCGGCTAAATATTACTTTATTGGGGTCGCTTCAACTCGCAGACATTAAAAACAACCAATGGCAACAGTATGAAAGTAGCCCAATTCCACGGGAAAACCGTGTATTTGGCAACACTGAGTTCTATACAATCTTTTTACTTCATTGTCATGACCAAATGTAATTTGTAAAGCTGATAACTTTGGGACGATACATCAGGGATGCAAAAAACAGATGTAAAACTCCACTCAAAGGAATTAATATTCATCTGTATCACTTTAATGCTGAAATAATACATAGATTTTAAGTGTAAAATTTAGGCACTTCAACAGAAATACAGGCTCCACATTTCAGCTTTTAAAACACACAAACAGTAAAATGACAGCCTTTAACATCTTTTTTTTTTAATAAATTTCAATTATCGAATCGAAATGCTGTTTAATGAGATTTACATAGCACCTGTAATATTTCTTCAAATATTGAATTAATTATCTCTTCAAGCAGCACTACAGCAGAATGCTTTATCTGTGAAAGGTGTACAACAAAGGTTTCACTTTGCTTTATGAGGACACACTGTTCTTGTCCACACTGCTCGTGTTGAATAACTTATTGGAAACTTAAAGTTTAGGAGATATCTGTATTGAGTCTTTGTTTTTGAGCTGTATATGCAACAAAGTCAAATCAAGCTTCTCTATTTTTGTTCATCTCCATAAACTCTCTTCTTCCCTCAGGTCAGTGGTGCAGTGGCCTAGGGGTGCAGTGGCCCGATGCAGGGGGTCTAAAACTGAAAGCAGTGACAGACAGCTCTACTTATAAAGACCTGTCTCCACACACAGGATGAGCCCTACGGCCGTGAAATGCTCTCTGGTTGACCACCTGCCTCTAGGAAAGCCTCAGAACACAGACAGGATGTCACAGTGACTGGATGGACAGAGGACAGAGAATGGAGAGGAGGAATGAGCGCTTTCAGATTAGTGGATATTATTTTAGACACACAGGCACACACACAAACCATTCAAAAATTTGGTGATATTTAAAAGATATGTTTGTGAAAGTAGTCTCTTATGCTCATTAAATGGTTAATTCACCCAAAAATGAAAATTAGCCCATTATTAACTCATCCTAGAGACGTTCTAGGTGTATATGACTTCCTTCTGTCAGACGAATCCAGTCAGAGTTATTTTAAAAAGTGTCCTGGCTCTTTCGAGCTTTATCATGGCAATAGGCGGGTGTTTCTCTTCAACAGGTCAAAACAAGTCCAATAAAGCACATCCACGCATAAAAAAACATGCCTCACACAGCTCCGAAGGGTGAACAAAGGCCTCCTGTAGCGAATCAATGCATTTTTGTGAGAATAATAATAATGTACAACAGTAAGTGCAAGCTAGATTAAAGTGATTATTACATTTTGAATATGGATATTTTTCTCACAAAAACACATTGATTCACTAAAGGAGGCCTTTATTCACCCCTCAGAGCAGTGTGCGGCACTTTTTTTATTATGGATGGATACACTTTATTGGACTTTTTTGACCTTTTGAAGAGAAACACAAACTTATTGCTAAATATGATAAAGCTTGAAAGAGCCAGGACATTTTTTAATATAACTCCGATTGGATTCGCCTGATGGCTTGAGGGTGAGTAAATAAAGGGCTAATTTTCATTTTTGGGTGAACTAACCCTTCAAAGTTGCATTTATTTAATCAAAAATACAGTAAAAACAGTAATACTGTGAAATATTATTACAATTTATTAATTCCATTTTAATATATTTTAGAATGTAACTCATTCCTGTGATGGGAAAGCTGAATTTTCAGCAGCCATTTGTACTGCTTAATATCTTTGTGGAAAACTTTTCATGATTTTTTGATGAATAAAAAGTTAAAAAGAACAGCATTAATTTGAAATTGAAATCTTGACAACATTAAAATAGTTTCTGTCGCTTTTGATTAATTTAATGTGTTCTTGCTGAATAAAAGTATTAATTTCAACTGTAGCCATCCATCCATATACATACACATCCGATTTAAAAAAAAAAAAACTATAACCATCGAGTAGCTGAGACAACCACATGAGCACCAGTAAGTATGATTTACGGATACTGTATGGCAGATGTCAGTACAGTATGTCCAGAAAGTGAATGAGCTGCTTGACAGAGCTTGAATGTAGGGACTGAGTTAATAAATAAACAAAACCAAACAGACACAGCATCTGTGGGAGGATTAAAACAAAAAAAGTACTTTATATTTAGACACTGATGATCTTGCTGAGACAGACAGGAATTTATTGTCTAAAACGAGACATTCTGTGTGAACCTTTAATGAACAATCAAAAACAAAATAGTATTACTAGAGACTTTTCTCCCCTTTTTCCAACAATTCAATCAATTTTTTACATTGCAAAGCACAAAAAGAGGCTAGAACACTCAAGACTGCACTCTCAGATACACACATGACAGACAGACAGACGCTTGTACAGATCTGGGGAGATGGATGTGTCAGCAGTCTGATTATGAAACGATTCAGATCTGGAACACTTGCGCTTAAAGCCAATGCGGTGCACTGCAACGATTCATAAAGATGAACACGCACACAAGTACACTAAAAAAAGTTGAGTTGAGAGCAGTGGCAGACAGAATGGGCACAGACACCCAACTCTGTATTTCATCTTAGTTTCCATACTTCAGGATGCAAAATACATCATTATTATGTTGTATTCCCGTTGAAGGCCAATCCATCAGAGTGTAAATTGGTGTGGGTGGCTGTACACACGCCCTGGGTTTATAGAGAAATGGAGCACGGCTTGAGAGCGAAAACAGATGAAGTGTGTGTGTGGTCTCGGTTCATCTTTCAGATCTCCGACAGGGCTACTTATGGGAGTGTGAAATAATAAGGATAATATATTACCAAAAAAAAATAAAAAATAAATAAATAAAATACACAGTCCCGGCTCTCATTATCTCCTATGATTCTAATCTACACAAAACACAAAGCCTTTCATGAGGCCAGGCCTCCATCCTTCACCCCGAAGTTAGAGGAATTAGCAAATCTGCATTTGTGCCAGAAAACGAAACAGGGCAACTGATAATTCAACTTCAACATTGGCCTGGCATCTAATGAGCTTTCAAAGCCGAGGAGACAGAGAAATGAGCCTGACGCCTGCACAAAACAGAACGTCTTGTAAAATTAGCCTGCCTTTAATGACCGGCTCACTACAAATGCATCAGTGCTCTAAACAGAAAAACTACCATGCCAGATCACTTGTTGGCCATTGCATCTTGTCTTTTTTTTTTCCTTTTTTTAAAATCCTCCATCTGTGTCAGTGATTTAGCGAGCAGACACAGAGCAGAAGCAGACATGAAAACTTACTCTAACAAACAAAATGCACATGGTCTGGTCTGCTAGTAAAAGCAGGACCATATCCTAAGAAATCTCCCTCCAAATGCACAGATGCAAAGACGAGCGGACAGATGCATGGATGCACGCTTGTACACGTGCACATGCTCGTAAGAGAGGCAGGGACAGGAACATTTCAACCATTCCATTTCAGTGGTACCCAGCGGACGGCTCCCCAGTGGCAGCAGTACACTCTGAACAGAGCCAAAGACGCTCACAGTTCAGAATTTGAAAAAAGAAAGTGTCTTTCTATTCTCTTAGAGACAGACTGACAGTGAAGATGGTGACAGAGAGATGGAGAAATAACAAAGGGGCATCATTGCCGTCTCCATCTCTAACCACAGTGAAACCAAATGTCAGCCGTCAAAAGAACAATGGAAATAATGCCTTATATTGTACAGCAGATTATATTTAGCTTTGTAAACGATGATTTCTAACATAATTCAGTGGGATTCAAGCAGCAAAATAACATGTGTGCGCTTACTGTGAAGTGAAGGAAAGACAGAGAGCAAACAATACAAAAGAGCACTTCAAACAAACGACAGAGTGCTGTTATCTCTTTCTGACAGTAGTTTTACTTCGCAAACCTATCAATTCAGTAACTGAATAAATGCTATTCTTATGACAAAAAGCAAATAAAACCAGTTCCTGTTTGTGTAATGAGTGTAAGTTGCATCAACGTAACACTGAATTATTACTCAACAATTGCGATAAAGAAGTGCTAGTGGTTTTCCAGGTATTTCTAATGTTATTTGTAAATAAACACACTCAAGATCAGTCTCAATAGTGTCAAAATAGTTAACGTTACAACAAAAGTGATGCAACATTTCCAGCACAATTATTGTCGTCTTTTAACTTCACAGGACATTTGCAAAAGTTTAACTTACACATTAACTTAAAAAAGTGTATTACTGTGATTTACATAACATGTTTTGGTAATGGGTATTTATAGTCCTATTAAGCATCAATAGCTTAAAGAGAGAAAGACTGCACAATCTCTTCATGCCATCTATTCACTTCACGGAAAGGTATCTTTTACATTTTAATAAGAGTTTTTATTAATGGAATAATTTCTATTCTATTTCTGTGACGTCGCAGCTGGAACCTAAACATACAAACTATGACAATTATAATCTCAGGTAGCCTACTGATTATGTTCTTTATTCAATGCTTAGTGTCTAATGTGAGTGTGAATATCATATTGTGTGAAATGTATAGCCACAACAGAATCTTAAAAATACATTTAAGCAAAGATTCTTTAAAACAGCGAACTCAATGTGTTTTCCATGACAAAAATGGTATCATTCAGTATTTAGTTTTAACAAAGTTAAAAGGTTTAATATTAATGAATTAGATTATAAACTTGTCTATTTAGTTGGGAGAGCAGTACACTTCTGTTCTTCTGAATGGCAGTGATTTAGTGATGTCCGGTTCGCAAACGAATCGTTCTATTTAACCGGATCTTCTTAGTGAACCGGTCGAACCAGTTCACCAAATCGAACTGAATCGTTTTAAACGGTTCGCGTCTCCAGTGTAAGCACTAATCCACAAATCACTTAAATTACTTTTACTTTTTAACGTGCCCGACACTCCCTCTGATTCGAAATAAACCAATTTCCCGAGTTATTCAGTTACTCAAACAGACAGTGTTTGAACGGCTGTGAAAAGAGAGCTGAGGATGCGCATGAGCAGAGCAGCTGCCAGAGCGGTTGTAGTTCTCGAGTCATAAAGCAGTTGCAACGGTTGTCGGATCACCAGTACACTGAACGAGAACCGGTTTCTTTCGGATCACCAGTACACTGTACCAGAACCGGTTTCCTTTCGATCACCAGTACACTGAACGAGAACCGGTTTCTTTCGGATCACCAGTACACTGAACGAGAACCGGTTTCTTTCGGATCACCAGTACACTGAACGAGAACCGGTTTCCTTCGGATGCGTCCGATTTGAGAATCGATGAGCTGATACTGTGCACATGCGTGACTCGCGCAGTTGCCAAACATAAACAAGCTCCTGCTATGACCAGAGGTGAACCAAGGTGAAGTGGGGGCCCCAGGCAAAATGAATAGATGAGGCCCTTCTAAAAGATTATTTCGTTAATATATCTTTGTTACCTAAATATACATTTATACAACATACAAAAAGTAGACAAAACACATAATATAACATAAATAGTTATTTTTTAAACAAAGTGCATATTCTTTAACAAAATATTAATCTAAAACCTTAAAGATACAGAACAATCTTCTTATTTACAGTAATGGATTGTCACCTTAAAAATGGTGCTTACGAGCCTTAGCTACAGCAAATGCTGTCACTATGTCCTTCGTATATTCCATTCAATTGTTTTTTTTTTATCTAAAGATTTTTTTTCCTCTCAACAAAACAATGCAACTGCCCACACTGCAAATACATGGCTTGAGAACAAGTTCATCAGGCTCATGTTTGGCCTGGTTAGACTTCAGTTTTAAACCCTATACAAAATATTTGGTCACTGTGTAGAATATTGACTATTAGTTCATTGTTAGTTGACAACTAATTATGTTAACTCAACTATTTTAATGTAGAGAAGCTAAATAAAAATGTCAACTAAGTAAATGTAATTATATTTATTTAAATTGTTTTGTGAGCTCTCCACTGGCAGCAAAACACAGTATCAAAACTTGCCAAGTTTGATGTTCTGCCCTCCAAAAGCAAAGTACAGTAACTACACATTTGGTCAAAATTGAATTGAGGCTTAAAATGGACTTTGTGACAACTGTTTTGTCTCGTGGCAACGTCTCCTGGTTCAATTTTGTCCCGTTTCAGAGAAACAAGAGTGTTTGACTAGCTGTCAAAAAACTTTAAAGGTATTTTTCTCAGTTTCAGTGTTCGCATAGTTACTGCACTTTGCCTTTGGAGGGCAGTGTTCACCTCATTAACATTAACACCTATTCTATTGCAGCCTATTAATACCTGCATGAAATACATGCTGCTGCTACAGTAAGTGTAACTCTAGCTAGTAACTATTAGAAATAGTAAAAATTAGAAATTAGACAATCTAGAAAAACGATAATAAGCTGGAACAACAAAAACATTGGTTTGTCATATAATTATCATTAAGTCATTAATGATCATTATCTCCATCACTTAACTTACCGCTGTCATGTTTCCTCCTCTTTTTTTTTTTTTTTTCGCTTTTTGGCTGCCAGATAAATAAGTCCTTTTCATTTTTAAAAAAGCCTAGTAATAAGTGCTGCTGTGCCAGTTTGAAAACCGCGGCTGACGCATCATGAAGAAAAAGCAAGCACATCCAGCGTAACGCGAGAGAGAGCCCTCTAGGGGGGATGTGGATATATTGATTCATGTTACGTTTATGTTTTTAATAATGGCATTTCAGATTGTTCAAATGGTCAGCTGTCGGGCCCCCTCAAAATGCGGGGCCCCAGGCAATTGCCTGTCTCGCCTGCCCTATTGCTACGCCTCTGGCTATGACTGACTCCATCTGAACCGAACTAGTTCTTTTTTTACCACTGTCTCTGTGCTAATGCTATGAGCGCTGTTAACTGAGAACTTGAATGAGGGGATCTGGTGAAACGTATGTTTATAACAAATACATCTTTATGGATTGTGCATGTGCATAGTTAGCTGATCGTGTTTCTGATTAGAATTAATTTATCTTATAATATATTATATCAAGACTTACTCAAAACTTACTCATATGATCACTGCATGTAACTGTATATGGGTGCTTAGATGCAAAACTTAATTGTCAGAAACTTGTCAGACCAAAATTATGTTTAAGTTATTAGCTACTGACTTTATTTGAATGTTGACTTGAGTCCCGGCCCAGGCGGGACGATAGTAATTGTTAATGACGTCATTACGTTATAGCGTAAAAGAACTGGTGAACCGTTTTTTTTAAACAAACTGTCTGAAAAGAACGGAAAAGAACCGAACTTCCCATCACTAGAGTGATTCTGTCATGTGGCGTCTGGTCAAAGTCCCTTTAAGACAAGTCATGTCACTCGGCGGCCATCTTTGAAACGCCTCTCGGGCATACAAGTGCAGCTCCTATCTGTTTGAATGGGGAAACATCAAATTCTCCAAAACTGTTCACCAAGCTTACGATTAAATTTCATATTTTAAATCTCCAAAGAAATCCAACAAGAACTGCCTCATAAATATGGTTCCTTGTGCTCCAATAGCGTGAAAAAACGCTTATTTTTCTGGCTAGATGAGCCAGTGCGCATGTGCAGTACTGAGCGCACGTCTTAGAGCGCAGATTGTTTCTATAGCAACCGGGACTTCGAACGGCAGCTGCAGTGACGCGCTGACTTTTCTAATCAACGATTGGCCCTTTCACTAAGAAGGCGGGGCTTCGCGGCCACAATGAGCGTTGCATTTTTCCCCATTCAAAACTACACGAGTGACATGTCTTGGGTATTCTATAGTCTTTGGTCTGGTGTGGTCAGCCAAATTGTCGCGTGTAGTTAGAACACGGTATTACCTTTGTATTTTATATGTTTTGATAAATTCAGTCCAGGTACAATATTCAGTGCCACTTACCTTACCTTCACTTACATTAACTTAATATCCACTTTTCTTCCGACATACAACTTATGAAACAATACTAAATATGAATTTAAAAACATAAAATATGTTGTATGATTGTTTCAATAAGTTTACTCTAAAAAATAACATTCATTTAAGGCAACTTACTTGACATGTGAACTTGACAAAATGGCGGCTGCTGTCTCGTGAAACCCACAGTCACTCAAGTTGGCGCATGTGCAGACTGATCTTGTGTTGGCTGGATTTGTTTTTGTTAGCTTAGTTAACATTGCCATTCTGAATGTTGACTGGAACTGAAAATAACCCTTCATTTAATGTTTTTAAAATATATTTTTATAGACTTAATATAATATGTCTTCTCAACTAAGCCCAAGCAAGAAAATTAGTTCAAGTAGGCTTGCTTTGAAATGTATTTGATAATAGCGCCTAATGCACCTGCGCCCGCTCCGTCTCCCACACCAGTAATTTAAATCAGTACATAATAATGAAAACAATACCTTACAAATAAAAATAAGCAGATTTTTACGCTCAGAAATGTCTTAAACCAGTGAACCCCTGTAAACATTTTAGTCCAAGGATCCAGTAAACGAATGCGTTCAAATAGAAAGTTCAAAACGAAATTCACAAATGAAGCATATACCTACTTCTCCACTACACTGATTAGCAATTTGCCGCGCATGTGATAACGCGTTTTTTGTTTTGCTTACGGCCACATGTGAATGAACGGTGCGTACACCGTACATTTGTACTTTTTGCAACACGACAACATTTTTTTCAATGGCTGTATCCGAAACCGCCCCCTAGTGCACTATTTGAGGGGACAGCCATTTTAAGTGGTGTTCGAAACCATAGTGGACATTCCCGAGTGCATTCATTCAATCCCACAATGCACCGCAAAAACGAGTGTACAACCGATGTACGCTCAACAGCTAGAGATAACCCGTAATGCACTGAGAGAGTCGCGCGCCGACTGAATTCCCGCGTTTCGCCAGACGATGGCGCCCGCAGCTGAATCATCCATCTGTTCATTTTACAACGCGCTCGTCCATGGCGTAATTAGCCTTTTTCACACTTCCGTGTTTCTGGCTTCCAGCAGACAGCAGTGGCCGTACTTAAAACCCGTAAATTCGGGAATTTAAGTCTATTTTTACAAAATAGATACTATGATATATACCGGGGTTTTACTCTAAAAATAGCAAACATTTTTTCTAAAATTTTGTGTCAGCTTCTGGTCATCACATAGACTATGTTTATTTAATTATGAATGTTAGCACTTATAATACAATACAGTTTTGAGTTTTGCCTTTCTGTCTATTTGGTGCTGGCTGTGCATTATGAGTCTCCACGTAATTTTTTTTTGCGATTATTAATGTTGTTATTATTATTATTAAAGTAATATTGTATTTTCTACTTGCTCTCCTTTGCATTATTCATTTTACGGTGTAAATGTACGTTGCATAATGTGCCCAGGGATATACATAATAAAATAATATAATAATACTAAACAAGACAAGACTCCGATTAATGGCTTTATTCCATTTTATGCTGTCAAATGCTGTCATAATTTACCATGATGTAGTGATTCGAGGGAAATGACTGAGTAAATTGAGAAAATACGCTTAAATATACCGGAGATTGAGAACAGAAACTATAGCTGGCGCTATGTTGCGCATATTATATTGATGAGTCAGCGGTCCGAGTGCCCATATAAATCACAAACAAGTAAAAATGTTGTTTCTTTGTTGATTATATAACAGACAAAACAGAAAATGTAAAAGGCATTATTTGAGACAAGAGCACAGGGGCGCCGCTCGCAATTTTGGGCCCTATGACAAAATATGAGGTCGGGCCCCCCCTACCACACCAAAGCAGATCTCTGGGGGCCCCTAAAGGGCGTGGGCCCTTAGAATTGTTCTAACTTTCCCCCCCTTAGCGGCGCCTCTGCAAGAGCATATTAATATAATAGGCGCAGACCTGTAGCGGAACTGACTTTACCCTACACTGTCACTGACGTAATTTCCGATTTTTGTGAAAAAGGCTTATACAGCGTACGGCACAGGTACCAATTTGTTGTAAATTGATTATTATTTTTTTTAAACCGGGTTTATACGTAAATTCCTTGACATAGTTCAAGATAAATCCTTTAATCTTACTACTCGAACTGTCCGTTTTAAATGATTGTTAAACAGTAAGCAATACTATGCAAAAACGGCAGTCCTTCCAGTGCACTTAGTGTCCGAATTCACTGACTCGTTTTCATTCACTCCTTCGAGTGAACTGTACGAGTGGACTAATGTAGGGAATAGTGAATGAGGGTATAGGGGGCGATTTCAGATACAGCCAATATCTTGAAATGTGTGATAAACATCGGCGCATGTCCTCTGACGTAACATTAGGAACTAGCAACAACGTATGAAGAAGTATAACAGTGTTGTAGTGGTGTCCCATTTCTTAGGGGAAATATTTTAGCCCTTCCCCTTTCCACTTTGTTTCAAGGGACAAGGGGAAGGGGCGAGGGGTAGGCAAAGGGGTAGAAAATAGAATTGGGATTGGGCCTAAATATTCACTTAGTTATCACCAAAGCTCGTTCTATTTTGTTGTAGATCACCGTTACGCTGCCCTAGAAGCATGTCCTATATCAGTTTCGTGAGATGGCTTGGTGTGTAAACACTGCCTGCAAAGTCATTGCCAGATAAGGCACAGAGGCAACAAATTAGCTGCCTAAGTTTTCGGATGCACCTTTATGGTATCCGTAAATGGCGATTGAACTCTTGACTGAAATTTTGTGAGGTCAGTTAAAGATATAATGTGAATGGTTATCAAGGCACATATGATCCAAGTTCACTGTTACGTTTTCTCCAGTAAGTAATGCAGACCCTCTCATCTCCCAATAGTAAGACAATATCTGAGCATTATGTGATGATTTTATTTTAAAAACATCCCACGAGTAATCTACAGCGAAAATGCAATGAGAATATTTAGTTTGCTTTTGGTGTGCACACACCATAATTCTTATATGAAGGGGTTTTTAACAGCAACGCCATGATAGAAAAAAACATTTTTTTGGTTCCCAGAAGAATCTTTCAATAAACTGTTTCAATAAACAGTTTTTTTTCCCCAGTTTTTTGAACCATCAATGCTAATTAAGAATCTTTATTTTTAAGAGTGTATTGAAAATTAATATTCTGCACAGTGAGTCAGAACATCTAATGTTTCATATACAGTATACATTTACACATTTTGGACTGGTGAGATTTCACTGTGGGTGGATCTACCCAGCACAATGAGTACATCCAGCACAGAATCAATTATTGATGAAATGTCAAACTTGATGTGACGGCAGGCACCAGAGTTAATAGACTAAAATGTTAGTCTAGTAACTCTAATGTCATTTTTTATGTATATGAATAATGTGTGAATGGCCCACACTCTGGCAGCATGATCTTTGTATAGAATCTACGATTTTAATCATATCTTTGAAATCATTTATTCAACTAAAAATGGATGGAAAAGAATGCTGGTGGAATGAAATAGTACATTGTACTGCAGTGGTACATTGTGGTACATTGTAAGGCAGTTTCACATTCATCTTCATGTTAAAGCATCTGTATTTCATATTTATCCACTGCTTCCACCACAAGAAATGAAAATTGACAGACTGGTTCTTTATTGACTGTTCAGTCTTCTGCTCTTGTCTACACAAGTCTATCGGAATCACTTGACTGACCGAATGTCCTGACGTTTGCCGTGTTAAGTTCAGGACAAAACCATTTCAATTTTTAGACAGAGATGGTGTTTAGTGCTTTAGGGGACACAGCGTGAGTCTGCATCAAGAGAAAGCATAATTCATAACTCATGGAAATAACACTCAAAAAAGAGACACATGATTTTTTTTTTTTTTTTAAGAAAGTGGTTATTATTTAGTATGATATTCTGTTACATACTCGGGTACAGTGTGCATAACCATTTTCACTTTTTTTTGTCACAGATAAAAATAAACTTAAAAGATGTTACAAATATAAATTGCTTATAAGACAATAAACACAATGTCAAGGAAAAAGAAAAAAAAAAACAATAAAAGGCAGGGCTATGAAGTCTTACATTACCTAAAAAATAAAACAATGTCCTGAGACAGTTGCAGTTGTTCTCACCCATTTAACTTTGATCTTGTTCCAAGCGCCAATTACAGTGTGAGGGAATAAGAGAGAACTGGAGGAGACTTCGGAGAGAGTGGAGATTGAATCACTTGTCAGGAACGGTTACCGTACATGCAAGCAGTCTATTTTGGCAATGATATGCAAAGAAATCACAAATTAAAAGATCGCTCCAGGTCTATACTTAACAAGTTAAAGTGCACCATCATACAGTCTGAACTGAGAATATCGAACAAATGTGAATAAATGAGACAGCAGAGGACCTAAATTGGCACTAGTAACTTCATACTTTCTTGCCTGCTTCTGGTCTCTGCCTAACATCCAATTAAAATATTGGATCTGACTTAAAATGTTACACAGTCAGTCACCTGCAGACTCTAACCTGCATTAGGATATACTCTCTATCAAATACACCACACATATATATTAGCCTATAGCAATACACAAGTTTAACACCAATATCACAGATGGAGGGGAAGATCACTGGTATAAAACAATGTTTTCTTAGGAAAGAGAAAAAAAGATAAATTACACAATTTCGAAGAATATCTCATAAACATTTGACATTAGCGTTGTAAAAATGACGACATCCCTAAGCCCTATAACACAGTCTCAATGGCTGCATTGCTGCTAGTTTCAGTCTTGTGTATGTGATTCATCACATATTAGTGTGATTTGAACAAAAATCCATTGTTTTTCATTAATTCTCATAATCATTGGAAGAAATCTCAGTATAGTAACTTTTTTACCTGATGAAAGTTTGGCACATTTATCAAAACCGGTTCCCAAAGAACAATATTTCTACCCAGAAAGATCACAAATTATCTGGTGCCAGTGACTCTGCCAGTCACATAAAATATGTAACTGGAGTCAGACTGGGAAATAACAATGCATGTCGGAGGTGTCTGCACTGACAGTGTGTGGATGCTGTAATTACCATTAACATGAGTTTAAAATAACCGATAGTGAGAGCCATGAGAGCCGAGCGCAGCTTCTGTTGTGTGGTGTTGGAAACCATTCAAAGGGCAGTTTTAATTAGAAAAGCAAATCAATGGATTGCGATTCGCTGCATCTCGACCTTTCCTTTCTCTCCTGAGAGAGTGTATGACAAACACAGTGTGAGGAGAAAACCTGACTAGCAGTGGTTTGTTTAACAGTACTGTGTTCTGCACTACACTTGCACTGGGTGTTCAAATGATGAGTTTCCCCTCATTTTCCCCAAATGCAGAAGATTTCAGTGTGGCATGTACCAGCATGTGAGTCAGCATGACTCCAGTCACCCATAAGAGACTGTTTTACATACTGTTGCCTGTGGCATTATGGACATGGGGGGCAGAAAACATTATGGAAAATGACTACTCACGCCACAAGCAAAAGTGAGGGGAGGTGGCGGAAAGATTTCACTAATGGCTTTCACATGAAGACAGCCATCATGTTGTGAACGTCGCCTCACTATCTACATTCTTATATCCAAGGCGACTTCTCACTAGAATCAGGTTCACATATAAAAGGCTTTGGGCGAAATCTGTGAATAAATACATATTTTGCAAATTGTGAAAGATGAATTTTGATACTAAATCTGATAAATACTCTTCTTTGTAATGTTTTGGACAGTTTTCAAACAGACAGAGCTGAGTTGGCGAGGTAAATGCTGTAGGTCAGTAAGAGAGAGCTCTTAGGGATGACCAGTGGATCTCGAAAAAATACTAAGCTACAGTTCACTAAAATACTCTTCCATGAGAGGGCTAAAAGCTAAAAGCACAGTGACTTACAAAGAAATCACGAAGAAAACCTGTGACATGTTTGAAAAGCGAATTGAATGGCATCTCTTTGATTCGCATTTGTTTCACATACCTGCAGATTCACTTAATAAAACCTTTGACTCTGCAAGAGAAACGTCTACGAATGTTTGAAGTGTTTACCGTAGATAAAGAGCAATATCTTTCAACCACCTCGGGTACCTTGTGGCACCGGCAGCTCTTACACAGCACAAATGTGTACACACGGTAGCACTGAAGCTAATATCAGCAGCTGTTTCATGTCGCTACATATACAGGATCAATAATGTATTGAGAGGTGGTGATCGGAGATTAAATGGCTGATGGTGGGAATTATTTTTTTCCTGGGCGGGCAGAATCAGTCAAGGTTTTTGTTCAGTCAACACTCCAAATAAAGTCCCTTTGCTGATATGCATACAGAATCATGCAGTCCTTTATGGTGCTTTTGGCCTTTTGTCAACAAGAGCGTGTTGAAAAATCCAACAGCGAGAGATCAAACCACAGCCAATCATTGATTGTTTGCAGATAGCGAGGTGGACGTGAGCCAAATCAGGAGAGTTAGCTTCGCGAGATGCACTGAGATATAAACAGAACTGGCGTAATCATGAAAATAACAAACAAACACAGCCAAATTGAATAGGCCCAATGCACAAAGAGCATGTAGTATATAAGGCTTCAGAGCGGAGTGAGGGTCAAGTGATCCTAGAGTTGTGACGCACATCTTGAGGTTCGGTCTGCGTTCTGTATGCATGTACGTGTGGATGTGTATGTATGTGAATGCCGAAGGGCTCTCTCTCCATTCCTCTTCAGCCCTCCTCAGTGTTGTCCCCACTCTTGGGTCTTTGGCACTTGGCGAACGTCCTTAGCCGGCAAGCGATCATCGGACCATAGGGTTTGCATTGTGGCGCGAACGGGATCTTTCCAAACCAGTGCGACGGTTGTCTGTTCACAGGAAGAACAAGGAAGAACAGTTAGGTGTGTTCACAACAGCATCAGACAAATATGAGACAGAAAACACATGTGGGGAAAAGCAGGAGTGCAGTTAATAGTTAGAAAGAAGACGGGGATCAACATCAGGCACAACAAAGGCAACTGATTAAAAAGATGGTCTGGAGTCAGCTGCTTCTTGTCTGGTGCCATAGTAACACCATTGAGATCCTGCTCCAGTCTCGTACTCGAGAGATCCTCCACCTATAACAACACAGCCTGCAGAAGAGACACTTAATGGGACGCTTCCATACACAAGTACAAAACAGTGCGTACACAGCTGCATGTACTTATCTAAACACCCAAAGGAGTGTCTAAAGAGTTCACCCTGAAAATGAAATTCTGTCATCATTTTGTTTCAAACCGTGTCTATACAATTTTCATAGCAATTCTTTTTGTGTTCCACAGAAGGAAGAAAGTCATTCAGGTTTGGAACAACATGAAGGTGAGTACATGATGACAAAATTTAAATTTTTTGGGTGAACTATCCCTTTAATGTTTAAACTGTGAGATTCTCTGTTTTAAGCAGATTCTTTTTTTGAAACTAGGCCAGTAGGAATATGATGGAGGCAAGTACTAAATGTGCTAGCTGAACTTGGCAACTGAGGCCAGCCCATTATGGGATCACACAAAAGACCCTTTCCACTCCAAACATGGTGTAGCGAGGGGCTGGGTGGGGGCCATGTGGCAGGTGGAGTGGACAACCTTCCTCTTTCCCCCACAGATTGGAGAGCCAAGTCCGTGCTTAAGCCGCCACACCTTTCCTACCTACCCTGGCAGGTCTACCCGTGCAACTGCCATTACTCAGTGCCAGGTGCCTATGCCACCATGGGCTGGGCATAGTTTAATGGAACAGGCCCCATTCATCATGTCAGGTAATGAGTTAGGAGCAAGTGGGCACCACAGTAAAGGTGGATTCATACTTCAAACGAAATTGAAGCCCAGCTCGTTTGCCAAGGTCAGTTGCGGGGGCCAATGAGAAAACAAGCTAGAAATCATTTTGAAAAGGCTGTTTTATGGCTTTGTCTGGGCAAAGAAATTTTTGTAACAAGACAAAGGTGAAATAAAACACAGTCACTGTGGCCAAGTTGTTGTTGTTTTCTTTTTTTTATTACTATTGTTACAGTGTAGGCGAAAGCTCAGGGTTGGTTGATTATAAGAGCAAGTGCTCTGTGCTAACAAATCCACTTTTTGGGTTTGCCTAGAGCCTTTTAATTCAAGCTTCAGTAGACGTATAAATCTGTCCTAACAAGGAGACTCACCACAGGGGAGGGACAATGCTAATAACAAGAGGGTAATACAAAGAGATGGAGATGTGGTTAAGGTAGAGGGAGGAATGGATAAATGAAAAACAGAGCACAAACAGAAAGAGGAAATCCGCATTTCTCTGCAGGACAACGTCCTCTGGCATTGGTGAAAGTTGAGGACGCTGAACTTTGAACTCTGCATGGAAAACACAATATGAGTTGAAATGATGGCTGAGTCTTTCATCCACTTCCACTTCAAAAAGCCAAGCGCCTGAAGGCCTCCAGTCTCTTTCTCTCTGAACTGAATGGGCATTGCACACTGACAGCAGTGATAAAAAACAAAGAACTTTCTGGAACTTGTCAGAGCACAGGCTGTTATTTCAGATTTTATTTACAATTTCTACAAAGGGGTCTCTTTAGTAGGGCTCAACAATAAGCATGGTGGCATACTGTGTATTATAAATGTACAGTATAGCTTGAATGGAAGGTAAGCTAGTTTGGATAAAAGTGTCTGCAACTATCTATATACAGTTGAGGTCAAAAGTTTACATCCTTCTTTCAGAATATGCAAAATGTTAATTATTTAATGTTTATTATTTTACCAAAATAAGAGAGATCATACACAGATTTGTGTATTTGAACCCTTTCCGACAATGCCTGTATGATTTCGAGATCCATCACAAAAGGTTCAAATGCTGATGCTATAGAAGGAAAAATCGTGCATTAAAAGCCGGGGGGTGAAAACTTTTGAACAGAATGGAGATTTGTCTTAGTTTGCCTAAACATCATTTTTTTTTTCTTTTAGTACTGCCCTTCAGAGGCTACAGAAGATAGTTACATGTTTCCCAGAAGACGAAATAAGTTAAATGTACCCTGATCTTCAAGTTCAAAAAGTTTTCACCCCCGGCTCTTAATGCATGGTGTTCTTCTGGAGCATCAGTGAGTGTTTAAACCTTCTGTAATAGTTGCATATGAACCCTAAGTTGTCCTCAGTGTGAAAAGATGGATCTTAAAATCATACAGTCATTGTTAGAAAGGGTTCAAATACACATAAATGTTGGAAAACCGAATAATTTGTGGGACCTGAAGGATTATTCTGAAGAACAGTAGGCAGTTTAACTGCTCAGGACACACAATGAACAACTATCACTAAACAAAAAAACACAGCTGTAGATCATTCAGGTAAGAACACAGTATTAAGAATCAAGGGGATGTAAACTTTTGAATGGGGTCATTTTTATAAATTCAACTATTATTTTCTCTTGTGGAGAAAGAGAAAGATTTTCTCTATATGTAATCTTTTTGACCTTAACTGTAGGACACTAATATAACAACTATACTACTACTACTTTTACTTAGGGTGACCACATCCTGGTCAGGATTTCTATATTGCCTAAAATAATCCAGTTTTGGCTTTCTTTTCATGTTTTCATACTTACTGAAGGTAATAATCAAAAAGTATAGTGAGAGCTATAGAGAGCTCCCTATCCTTTTAAATCTCTCTCATGGTACACACCTAATATCTACAAGTATTTGCATCGCTTTGACCGTTCTCAGGAGCCACGATTGACCGATTATGTACAATGCCTGCATGTTACTGGTCAAAGTACTTTTCGATCATTACCTTCAAATATGAAATTTTAGGCAATATAGAAATCCTGGCCAGGACGTGTCTGGGAAAAAGGGAGCGTATGGTCACCCTACTACTACTACTACTAAAATGTTAGCAGGGCATGTAAAAATCCAAACTAATAGCCTGTGTCAACAGAGAGATCCACTATTCAATAAGACTGCTTGGGTAATATGGTTCCTCATGTCATGGCTACATGCTCAGTGTGACACCATGTAGGATGAAGAAGGGGAAAAAACAATATTAAATAGAGGAAGTACCCACACTGAGAGCGAGGGAGTGGGTGACAGATGTAATGGTAAACAAAGGCCTAGTCCAAACACTGCCATTGTTTTGCCAATTGCTTCCAAGATGCTTATTTTGTAGGTATATTGGAAGGTGCCACACAGACTACAGTCTTTTTGGGATCTGGGAGGGATAGTGGCAGTTCCTCAAGTTTGCGGTCCAAATTGAAAATGGATGAAAGTATTACGACTTGTTTGAGAGTGGAACATAGGGAGGTTTGGAGCATTTGGCCAGACAGGGAAAATAACATCTAGAGAGCAATACTTGAGATAATTGCTCGAGCTCAACAGATTGAAGATGAGATTTAGGTGGGGGGAAAGTCTATGCTTCAACCAAATGGGCAGAAACGACAAACCAACCACCAAAACAGACCTTCCTCCGTCTCTTAATTTGGGCTGAAATGCTCTCTAAGTTTCTGATCTCAGGCACTTCAGTTTAAAATACCCAATCTACGGCAACAATCACACCAACCAGCAGCGATTTCTATTGGGGGACACATAATGAAGCTATTCTCTAAAGGGTGAGCATTCACTTCCACAATAAAAATACACCACTAGACAATTTCAGGAGAACTCTGCTACTGATCACAAATCTGTCAAGTGCTTTTGGGTTTGATGGCTTTTTTACCTGCTTTTCCCCGAGGCACCGTCTTTAGGTTGGATGCACAAAGAAAAAGAATGGGAGTGAAAAAGATTGATGAAAAAATAAGAACATTTGGTTTTCCGCTAGAGAAATGTCTGTATTCCAGGGCTTAATTAAATGATGCCATTGTCTCTCAGTGTTTAGTGGGTGTTGATATAGGAGGGGGAGTGAAACGTGATCAAACGTCATATTTCGCTGCAGAGGGGGATCATGGGATTAGCGCAGATTGGCGAACAACACATTACTAAAAAGCACACAAACACTCACAAAGGACTGAGGAGTTGTCGTAGGCTTGTATGCCTATCCGACACTTTGACTGTATGATTGAGTGATAGGCCCCAGATGGCCCCCTGTGCATTCTTCTAAAGAGATTAAACAACATAATGGATTTTGCATTACTGTCATCTGCCTGTAATTACATGAAGTTACATCATCAGGAGAGTCCTTTGGCACAAGGTTTGCTCCATGAATAACAAATAAGCTTCAATCAACATTCGAGTAGTAACTATGTGAATAAACACAGGTAATTATGACAGTGAATAATTTACATGTTTGATGCAATTCAAATATTCAATATGTATGCAATAAATATTAAATGCGCAGAGGCAAATATTTTCAAATAAACACTTTTTGGTTATGCATCTGTTGTTTTGGATAGACCTTTGTGCCAAGAAAACACACAAACGCACACATACACATACCGTAATGTGCAAACTTGTATCACTTCATATTTTTCCAGCGACAAAATGTAATAAAGGTGATTAAATCTGTGAGGGCCATATGTCAACACACAATGTTTACCGCTTGTGGGCCGTAGAGGGAGGTAAGGCAGAGAGAAAAAGAGAGAGAGCACACACACTGCAGCAGTTGCAGCTATCTACTCTTCTCATCTTCTGCTTGCCTTTGCCAGACTCCAGCTCCATGGGTAATGGAGCACCAGCACCAGAAACAGGAAATATAAAGAGGATGTGATGGTGGGGAGCGTTATTTCTTTATTCGTAAGTTATGGGGCTAGGAGAGGAAAACCTCCACAACAGTTTCACAAACCAAGGTTCCCTACAAAGCTGAGAGTAATTGTTTTGAGGGAGCAGAGGAGTAAGTTGGGAAGGTTACTTCAGCTGCAGAAATGGAGAATGTTAGGTCACAGACGTGGCTGACCCTGAGACGGCTGAAAAGGGTGCTTTGACGCTTTGGAACCTTGATCTGTTGTGGTAAGAAGGTAAAAGCTACACATAAGTGGGCATATGTGTTACGGCACATATGGTTAGTTTTGCTTGTTGGCTTGTTTGCTCAAGGAAAATAAAAATCTGATGTAGAACATATGGAAGCAGAATTTGTTTCAAAATCATCTGGATAGAACTTTGTGCAGATAACCTCTAAATAACCAACTGATATATAATATACATAACAACCTATATACATAACAGGGTCTAATTTGAGGTTGTTTGTCACACCAAGCAATGTTAAATTAGCGTGTTTAAAACAGCAGCTGCATCGTAATCAAATGCAGAACCCTGGGCATGAGTCATTTCAATGAAGAAAAAAAATGTTCCACGCTAGAAAAAACAACAACAACCCAAAGAATAATTATTTGACACTAAAAAATGCTGTGTAAAAAGAAAATAAATAAAGAAAAAAGAATCCTGCTGTATACTTTGGAACATAAGATTGCTTTCACTCTGATCAATGTTGGAAAAAAACCTTTGAAAAACTACAAATGTCCAACCACTAAGTAACACTGATAAACACACTACAAGCTTAAAATAATGTGTTTACTCAAGAATGTCTAAGAAAGACCAAACACTTCTGACCTTCCTTCTGAAAAAGTATCTAGATGATTTACTATATAATAAAAGTAAATGAGGACTCTGAAAAACACTGAAAATTTAAGTCAGCGCTCACTGATAATCTTGACATCTTGATTTGCAAATGAATTGTTCTTTAGAATCTCATTTTTTTCAATAAACTGGTTGATTCAATTAACAGTCTGAATGATTTATTCAGAAATGTCACCCTGGACCACAAAACCAATCATAAGGGTCAATAAAAAAAAGAAAAAAGAAAAAAAAGATTTATACATCAAATGAAAGCTGAATAAATAAGCTTTCTATTGATGTACAGTTTTGTTATGATAGGACAATATTTGGCAGAGATACAACTATTTGAAAATCTGGAATCTGAGGGTGCAAAAAAGTCAAAATACTGGAGTAAATCGTTCTTAGCAATGTATTTCAATTATCAAAAATTAAGTTTTGATATATTTATGGTAGGAAATTTACTAAATCTCTTCATGGAACATGATCTTTACTTAATATCCTAGTGATTTTTGTCATTAAAAAAAAATCAATAATTTTGACCAATACAATGTATTTTTGGCTATTGCTACAAATATAACTGTGCTACTTAAGACTTGTTTTGTGGTCCAGGGTCACAAATTAGACTGATTAAGTTTTCCAATTCAACTGATTCTGTCATACACTAGATGTGAACAAGAGCGACACATTTCACTCACAGGTACTCGCACAAAGCTATTGTAGGATTTCAGAAGATGTGAAACAGAACAGAAGTCATTTGAACCACTTTTATGACACCATTAATGGGACTTTTGCATCATTTTCAGAGCTTTCAAAATGCTCCAGTCCCCATTCATTGCAACTATATAAAACAACCGACTGCATTATTTCAAATTTCTCCTTTTGTGAAAAGAAAGTCATGCGGATTTGGAATGACATGAGGGAGTAAATGCTGTCAGCATTTTCATTTTGGGATGAACTAATCCTTTAAGTACTGGCTGATATCCTGGTTCGTTTTCCACATTGAGATGTGAGCTCTTAAGTGCATTCTCTGCCCTAACTAAAGCAAGAGCGACACCAGAAACACAAGCAAGACAAGACTCCGAAATCCTGCTTTAAGTAACGGCACTCTGCTGAAATTACGGATGTTTAGAGCAAGTGCGGGGCATTTGTCAAACTCAGCCACCGCAGATCCACTAGCAGAGCGTGCAAACATGAGCTTTCCTCATCAAACTAAGATGGATGAGAGCTCAGATAAGCTGGAGGTCTGGTCCGCATTCTACCAAAATCTCTCTCGGAGCCATTTCTAAACAAAGATGGGAGATGTGTAACGTCTAATCTGACAGTTTGTTAAGACTCAGACTAATGAAAATAATGAAATAAGGCAGCAATTAAAATATGCCAAAACTGGTCAGTGCGGATCTGAGTTTTTTCCCCTTTCATCTAATACGGCTTTCAATCAAAGCCAGGCTCTATTTAGACTCTAGCTACCTTGGATATGTGACCCAGATATTTGATACCAGCATCGCCCTCCGCTTTCCACAGTTTTCACCTTAAAGAGTGCATTAAAGTCTCAAGCTCTCGATAAAGAGCGAGGTCCACAGCCTTAGTTAAAAGGCGACGTCTTAGCAGATTTCTGCGAAAGCTTGCTAGCCTGCTGCCCCGCAGCACTCTGCATTGTCCTGCTCGGCTGCACTCTCTCGGCTGGTCAGAGCTGAAAGGAGAGCCAGGCCTTAGAGTAATGTTTCTTGACAGCTCGGCACACAATACGGCACAGGAGAGCTGGAAATCACTACACATGTCGATAAACAAATGCTTATTTTTAGAGGAGAGCGCGATGCACTAGTTTATCTCTGCGGCAGGAAGGCCCTGACAGATCTGTTCCAGGGACAAACAAGGAAAAGGACGAGAAACTACGGCTGGTGTCCAGTGCCGGCAGGCCCAGTATCTTTCCCTTTTACAGGCACAGAAGTAGGACCATGTTTGATGGGATATCAAACGGCTGACGGTCACAGTTGCCAAGATTTCTTACTGGGATCCTCAAGACAGACAAGACAGTCTCTGAGTGTTGGACCAGCTTGGTTTTCAAAAGAGATGGCAGAATTTAAGATCTAAAACAAAAGTAACTTAAAGGAAGAGAGCAGGGAAGCAAAGGCACACACATGCATCAAACCATAAGATGAAAAAGAAAATCTTTCCAATAGATCGCAGCCCAAGGCTAATCTACAGTGCTAATCATCACCTCTGCAGCACTGCAGGGAGGCAAACTTCAGGGGTGAAATAGCCATGTGCTTATGCAGTAACAGAAATACAGCTTGTGCTTTCAGACATCCTACCATCCTTTTACCAAATAAAACCTTTTTACAAGATGTAATATGTCTCAGGTGTACCCACAATGTGTCTGTGAAGTTTTAACTTAAAATACCCCAAATATCATTTATTATATCATTTTGAAAATGCCTATTTTGAGTGGAAGCAGAAATTCTGTTGTCGTGCATGCCTCTGTAAATGCAAATTAGCTGCTGCGCCCTCTTTTCCAGAAAAGGGCTGTCCTTTACAGCTCGTAGCTCATATAATCTGCTAAAAAACATCAGTTTGGTTTGATTATCATGTTTATCGTGCGCAAATCATGTGTTTTAAACCATATTAGTTTAAACAAAGTGCACACATCCGAAGCACATGCATGACATGTGAGTACTAAATGTTGTTCTCTTTCTTGTCTTATTGCGCTTAAACTGTCAAATGTGTGTTTATGTTATCACTCAAACACAAAATCTGAGCGGCTCGTGTTTTCACAAGCTTGCAGAGAGAACAAAAAACTGGGTTGTTCTTTTTCAAGTTTTCTTGGGTTGGTAGATGCACCTGGAACATTATTATAGCACTTAAACACAGAAGAAGAAAAAAAAAGATTTTCATGATACGTCACCTTTAATGTGTTTACGTACTTTATGTATGTAAGTTATCTGTGTAAATAAGCCCTAAAATAAGCCATTATTCAAATTCTAATTCATGGTCTCCATAAATTTTATTAATTATTGAATTAAATGATAAAACAATAGTAGAAACCCAAGTCCCAAGCATCTAATTGGAACATCTAAATAAATAAGATGGTGTTCACCATAAGCCAATATTAACAACAGACATAAAATAAACTGAGATGTCACTATTATCCAATGCCAAAAACTTCAAAAGTGGAAGTGCATGTAAAGCATTGATGAATTGAGATGCAAAAAGCGTTGTGCTCAAATCATGAGTTTTGAACCCTATTAGTTTAAAAAAGTGCACACATCCGAAGCACATGCACGGCATGTGAGTACTAAACTGTGTTCTCTTTCTTGTCTTATTGCGCTTAAACTGTCAAATGGGTGTTTATGTTAAAACACAAATCACACAAACACAAAATCTGAGCGGCTCGTGTTTTCACATGCTTGCAGAGAAAATAAAAATTACTGGGTTGTTCTTTTTCAAGTTTTCTGGGTTGGTAGATGCACCGGGGGCACAATTATAGCACTTAAACACAGAAAAATAAATAAATAAATTCATGATACGTCACCTTTAAAGGAACCGTATGTAGGATTGTGGCCAAAACTGGTACTGCAATCACTTTCAAAATACTGTAGAACGGTGTATCCCCTCCCGCTCCCCCCTGACTCGAGGTTGCCAGCTAAGCTGTAGGAGTAGGCTGCTACAAGGAGCTTCCAATGGCAAGTGACGAGTCCTACACAGTAATTTGTTTTTCTTCTGTTAATTATGTTCATGCTTCACAAGAGATGTTTTGCGAAGTAATTATGTATCACAAAAATTTACAGATGGCGATTAGCCAAATATTTTGTAAAGATGTACTGTAATACCACATTTCAGTCGGAACATAGATTGTTTTCATACCCTGCTAGTGGTGCGATATAAAGCTTTTTATGAACGCATTTAGCACGGCCGACTGTGGAAAATCCACTGTGTACGAAAGCAAAGTTAGCCAAACATAGATGAATCTAACCTGTCCAGGAGAAAATTAGCAACGTTGGCGTCTGTCTTCAAATTCTTCTCCATTTTCAGCCGTCTCCATCTTTCAAAGGCATCTCCTATACAAATCCTTGTTTTATTTCGGACTTTGTCACGACGTATTTCGGATTCATAACGAGGTCTTTAGGTTTCGTAACGTTATACATGTTTTATCCGACACGTTCGTATAGCTGCAGCTGTAACAGAGCTGGCAACCCAGATCACAAAACTCTACTGACTTCGTGATTGGTAGATAGCTGGAGGGTGGAGCCTCAGACCAAAACACAAAATGACAACAATAACATCAGTCGTGGGCTGCAACTTTAACTTTTAAATGACAATATCCTGGCTGGACCACTGTTGTCAGTGATATAAGTATTTGAAATGAACATGATTTCTTAATGTCTAGTGACATGTCAGGGCCATTTTATGATTAACTGACATAAATTTCTTACATACGGTTCCTTTAATGTGTTTACATACCTACATACTACATTCTAAAAAAATTATAATTCATGGAATTAATCAAAGCCTTCATAAATTATATTAATTATTGAATTAAATGATAAAATAATTCCCAAGCATCTAATTGGAACATCTAAATTAATTGGAGTGTTCACCATAAGCCACTATTAACAACAGACATAAAATAAACTGACAGATCATTATTATCCAAAGACAAAAACTTAAAAAGTGGAAGTGCATGTAAAGCATTGATAAATTGAGATGCAAAAACTGTCGCTTTTGGTGCACTGTGTTAGCATCATGGCTAAAGCATGGGGGGCAGATGGGCCTTCTGGCGGGAACATTGCCCCCCAAGTTCAACTCAGGAAAGGTGAGTGGCTAATCCATTAGGATCATGTGCGCTAGGACCCATAGCACCATACTGATCCTTCAAACCTGATAGTGATCCAGCAGAGATCTGGCTTGCCAGTGGAATGAGCATTTGGATGGGCTTCTATTAAGACCCAGGCAGGGCTAGGTTTCCTAAACAACAACCCATGTCTGCACATACAACATTATAAGCAAAGTAAGAAAGTGTCATTTATCCATAACACGCAAGTCTGAATAAATTATCAGCTGTGATTATGCACATACTCAGAGGTGGACGCATGAATCAAAAGTTAACCAGACCAATGCTATTCTCCAGCTGAAGAAAACTGCACAGTTAGCGAAAAGCTTTGATTGACAGTGGGGTGAGTAGACAGAGAAGATAGTTAGACAAATGGATAGCAAGATATTGTTTGACAGACAGATGGAAGCGTAAATGGATGGTTTGGCAGCATGATAAGGTAAATAGACTGATGGATAACTAAACAAATAGAGGAAGAAAATGGCTGGTGTGGTTGCTAAAAAAAACTTCTGTGATGGGGAAACAAGATAGAAAGATAAACACAGATGGATAGTGTTGATATGACATAGATCGATAGATTCTTCAATCATATTTCTTCTTTCAAATGTGATTGTATTTTGGATGAATCAAGGACGGGTGAGAAGCAGCATGTTGACCAGAACAGACATGAGTGAACAGACATGCCTGTGTCTTCTTGTCCATTAAATCTGATGTCACATAAGCACTAAGGGAGGAGAGCTCTATAAATTCACATGATAAACATCACACTGAATATATGCTGAGCAAACACACATGCAGATACATACGCAAACACAAGATGGAAGCTGTGCAGTAAATCAGTGGGTGAGATTGTCATGGAATGTGAAATGAGAGTGATGGAGTAGTGATGTGTGGTGGGGCGGAAGAATTGGAAAATGGAGGGATGGAAGTGATAAAGCTGCTTTCTGCTAACAAGGTCTCAAGATGCCATTTGTACATCTTAATTACTCTTGGCGGAGTGACGTGCTGGAATACGAGTCACACAGAAAATCAGAATACAGAATAAAAGCTATAAAAATCCAAATGAAAATGACTTTTAAGGGTTATTTCACTCAAAAATGAAAATTCTGGCATCACTTACTCATCCTCAGGTAGTTGCAAACACATTTGTTTTCTTACGGGGAACACAAAAGAAGAAATCTAGCTCCATAAACAAGCAAAAAATCATAAAGTATCATAAAAGTAATTCATACATATTATTATGCTCCAAATCCTCTGAAGTTGTATGATAGGTTTGTCAGATGAACTTAAAATTAAAGATGTCATTCTCCTTGGCATGTTCATGAGGGTTTATGTTGGGTATATTATCCTACAAATTCTTTGTTTTTTCAGCATTATTGTGCATTTGAACCCTTTCCAGCCACGACTGTATGGTTTTGAGATCTATCTTGTAACACTGAAGAGCACTGAGGGACTCATACAGGTATGCAACTATTACAGAAGGTTCAAATGCTCACTGATGCTCTAGAAGGAAAAAACATGCATTAAGAGCCAGGGGGTGAAAACTTTTTGAATTTGAAGATCAGGGTAAATTTAACTTATTTTGTCTTCTGGGAAACATGTAACTATCTTCTGTGAGTCCCCCAGTTGTCCTCAGTGTGAAAAGTTGGATCTCAAAATCATACAGTCATTGTTGAAAAGGGTTCAAATACACAAAAAGTCTGGAAAACCAAAAAATTTGTGGAACCTGAGGAATTTTTTCTGAAGAACAGCAGGCAGTTTAACTGTTTAGGACAAACAATGGACTCATGAACAACTATCACTAAACAATAAAATACAGCTGTGGATCATTCAGGTAAGAACACAGTATTAAAAATCAAGGGGATGTAAACTTTTGAATTGGGTCATTTTTTAATATAAATTCAACTATTGTTTTCTTTTGTGGACTATATGTAAACATTTTTTATGTGAAAAACAGGTTAGTACTAAATAAGCAATAACATGCATTTTGTCTGATCCCTCTTATTTTGGTAAAGTAATTAACATTTTGCAAGTTCTGAAAGGGGGATGTAAACTTTTGACATCAGCGGTAATATTATGTAATCTATTCATGAACAAATTATTCTTTGAATTTTTTATAACTCGAATTTTTTGAGTCAGATCTTTTTAATGAATCATTTCACTCAATTCAATCACAAAAAAAAAGTAAAAATGTCACAAACTGGTCTAGTTCTTGAGTTCAGCCCACTGACTTGATGTGTCTGTAGTGGTAACAGGTCACTGGTGGGATAGACTAGTGGGTAACAGCTTACTTTTGCATGGTAAAAGTCATATTTACTAATTTTATGATACTTTTATTATGCTTAAATGTCATTTTTGGAATTTGAAATTAGAAAAGAGCAATCAGTACAAGAGGTTTGGAATAACATGAAAGTGAGTATGATGGCAGAATCTTAATTTGCAGTAATAATGACAGAATCTTCCCAATGGCCACCTGAAGCAGCTCAGGAGGTCATGATGAGACTTTTAAAGATGCCAGGGGAATCGTGTCCAACAGACTCTTTTCTTTAATGAAATATACAAAGGGGCAAAAATAGACCATTACTGCAGCTGTGGTCTGTTTACTAATCCCATCTTCACGTTGAAGATAAAAAAAGGAAGCATGTGAAGGCAAACATTCAGAATTTTAAATCAAACTCTAACAGGTGCCCCATCTATCCAAGTGCACACACACTAAAAACAGTTACAGCGAATCCATTAGAGTAACATCTTTCCAAGCTACCAAACAAAAGTCGCCGTCTCTTAAACCTGTGCCTGGGATTGCTTATGCCTCTCTCCATCTGAGAATACACAAAGCAGACCTTCACTTAAATAAAACATTCTGCTCGTACTTACTTTATTTATTTACTTCTCTTTCTGTGGACTACTTCTCTCACCGAAAGAGCATAAAGATCATGGAGGACCATTTTCACAAAAAACCTCTGACCCATTTGGTGAACGGTCTGGACTGAGTGATGTGTCTTAGGAATAGAGTGAGCTTACATCTTAAAATATTGATTTGAAAGAACTTGCTTGTTTCGAGCAAATTCAACTACTGATGGTCTACGTTTGTCATCTTCCTCTCCTATTATTATCTAAAGAGTATGACTTCTAATCTGGTCACTTCCTTCCACTTCTTTTTCTGATGCTTGCATTCCCTCATTTTACCTCTCTGTTTCTTGCTGCATTTTGTTCTATTTATTGCTTCCTCCCCCACAAGGCATAAAAGTAGAAGCTCTTTTCTCACTTACCGGGGGGGGTTTGAACTTTTCTTGCGTGTTCATTTCCTAAGCATAGGTTATGGCATATGAAAAGTGACAAGTGCGCCACTAAATCAGTTCGATTGCTGCTCAGATGCAGATGTGAAGGTGAAATACAACACAGCTAGATATCCCATGACTACAGGTTTTCTACAGTTTTTGAGATATTATCCGTCAGAACCATAAATGCATGAGCTGAGCTAATTATGGGGATTGCAACAGCATCTCTTTCAGAATGCCAACGACGAGGGATTGGTTGACCTGGGGGGGAGGTTGTTTTGCTGTGTGCGTGGAGCGACGACATGTCCCCGCAGACCTGCGGGCGACAATGGATTTCATGTGAATGAAATATTCATCAACGCTGACTTATTTATCGGGAAGAAGATTTCTGCAGGGGGGCCCTCAAGAGATCACACTCACATGCCAGCCTGTCGCCACTTTACCCGCAAGCTTTTCAATAAAACAAGCAAACAACACGATTCCAACACCTATAAATAAGTCAGCATTCCTGAATAAAGTGCAGTACACAGGGCCTCTCCAAGGCTCTACATCATTCTTTTATAGAGCTGCATGGGCCCGAGCATGTCCAAACAGGATGATAATAACAGGACAACAACTGTGCTAGCATAAATATGGCCATGATGCTAAGCAAGATGCAACATAGCTCTGTGCCACTGCTATTCTGTCCATATGTGGCATCATAAAGGGATAGTTCACTGAAAAATGTAAAATTCTGTCATCATTTGCTCACCCTCGTGTTTGTCCAAACCAGTATACATTTGTTTTTTGCCCTGGAACACAAAAGGAGACATTTTGGATGATTCATTTGGTTGATTTTTCCAAGCAATTGCAGTGAACTGGAGCTTTTTTTTGTGTGACCTTTCCAACATGATTAGGTTATACGTAAAGTCAGAGATGTGCATCACAGAGCTAGTGCAAGATGAGAATTTGTGGTTAAAAAGTCTATACATTTTTTTTATTACAGATCGTTTCGCTAGATAAGACCCTTGTTCTTTGACTGGGATCATGTAGAACCGTTTGAAGCTGCATTGAATCTGCAATTTAGACCTTCAACCAGTTGATCCCTATATAAGTCCACTATATGGAGAAAAATCCTTGAATGTTTCCTCAAAGACCTTAATTTCTTTTCCACTAAAGAAAGAAAGACATAAACATCTTTGATGACATATGGGTGAGTAAATTATCAGGAAATTTTGATTCCGGAAGTGAACTAATCCGTTAAGTTATTTGCAGCAACCAGATCTTCTGAGTATAAAGGTAAAAGAGAACCACATCCGATGCCAAGGACATAGGACAGTGAACAATACTTTCTGTCCTAATTCAATTTCATAATACTGAAAAGACTGGTCAGACTATTCATACAGGTATGAAACGGCATGAGGGTGAGTAAATAATGGCAGAATTTTCATTCGTATTTCTTTCAGCACTAAAATAGATCCCATAGAGTTCCCCAGTGTCTTCCTGTCCCTATTCTTCCTCAGTGAATGGCTGTAGTTTCAACGAGCAGTGCCATCCCACTCCACCTTTTCGCTTTCCTGTTCCCCGGGTGACCGAGAGAACTTGATTAAGCGGGCAGACGGGGTTGCTGGGGCACTGTGAATATTCGCAGAGCATTATGCACCAGCTGCCTGGACGTCTGTCAGTGTGAGCTATTGTTAGTGAGTTTGATTAAGTCTCCCGGTAATAACGTCGTTACATGAAATGTGCTGCAGGGGAGCGGGTGAGATAAAATGTGAGACTCACACCTGCCGGCAATAAGCGCACAGTCCCGTCAGCTCAAAACACGTGTACCTACAGAGAAAAAAATCTGCTGCCTACATTTAAAACCTCACACAGACCTGCAACGTCCAGTGTTTTTTTTTTCAATCCATTTGAATTCAAAGCAACATTACAGAAGTCTGACCAAAAAACATGTAACTATTGGACATTACCAATAGTGCTGTGCAGGAAAATGCACTGCAAAAAAACAGGTCTCCTGATCCTGCTGTTTACCCCTGCTTTCTTGGGAAGCCTTGCAGCTACACACCTGAGTCCATAAGCTTTTCCTGGGATCAATTAGTATTAAAGTTTCACCAGACAAGTTATACCTTCATCTTTGCTTACAATAAAAACTAGACATTATACAATGCAGCCAACTGGAAACACAATATTTGACTCAGCAATGAAATTCTGCAAGTTCCCCAAGAACAATTACTGCCAACTAGAAAACACATTTATAAGATGATCAAATTAGGATTGGCCTTCATGTGAGGACTCTGCAGTGAACAGATCTTTCCTGTCAGCTCAGTACAGGAGGGTGCTTTCTTTTCCCTTCCCACCATTCCACCAGGGTGTCACAGCCAGTTCCAGCCTGAGGACAGTGCATGTCCTGGGCATACCTGTGCTGGCTCTCCCCCATCTCCTGACAGTACCCTTCGCATCACAGCATGGGTCGAGTCATGAGATCTGACAGATGTGCCCTCCATACAACATCTCCCCTTCCCCTACTTTCACAGCCCCCTTTCCCTGCTGCCCAGCAACACCGCCTGACAGCTATCAATATGGATTCCAGCAGAGCTGCAGAGAGATGGCTGAATAAACACAGAGGGAAGGAGACAAAAAGAGAGAAAATCAAAGGCCACACAAGGTAGCCTATTATCCACAAGAACAGGAAATAATTTACCGGCAATTTGTACCTCATTTCGGTTTCTTTTGTGGAGGGGAGCTATTTGTGTTCCAAAAAGACTGGGGAGAGGGCTCTTCACATACATTTTAAAAGTCATACGAATGTGTCAAAATGCCCTGAACCGGTTTTATAATCGACACCTTTATTCCCTCCTCTCGTCCTCTTTGTCTGTTCAAACATTTCTGATACTTTTTCATACGATGCTGTACAAAAAGAAAGCTCATCATTCAAAATAAGTGTAAATTGGTACAAGTTTACGTTTACAAATGGCTGAACGATTGATGGCCCGTGGAGATAACTTTTTTGTTCTGAATAAAACTGCGTGTTGTAAATAAAAATATTTACAAAAGCAAAGAAATTTTCCTCAGCGTGGTCATCCAGTGAGCAAACTGTAATTTGGAATATTTTTTAGGAATAGGAATAAAAAAATAAATAAAAATGGCACCAGAATCAGGTAGCATTCTAAAATGGAAGTTATCTTTCAAAATTATCTTTTTTTTTCTAAGTGAACAACAATGAATGGCTTTTTCACTCACCGTAATCACTACAATATGCAGAATTATAAGGGTTAAAGCTGTGCAACCTCATAGCAAAACTGTCGCACAGTGATTTCCATGTTAATCATAAGATTTCCCAGTGACTTGCATGAGATTTGACCTTTCCATCTAGAACTCAGTCTGTTCTCACGCTTGCCTCATAAATCATTCGGGGAGAAGTGAAGCTCACCTTCAGATACATGCTAGATAGGACATCAACACATTCTCACAAAATCTTAGGTGTTTGTTGATATTTTCTTTGTTTTTATTTCACACATTACATATTAAAAGAGAAGGTCACTTCCAGAACAAAAGTTTACAGATAATTTACTCACCCCCTTGTCACCCAAGATAATCATGTCTTTCTTTCTTCAGTCGTAAAGAAATTTCAGGATTTCTCTCCATATAGTGGACTTTTATGGTGCCCCCGAGTTTGAATTTCCAAAATGTAGTTTAAATGCAGCTTCAAAGAGCTCTAAACCAGTGTTTCTCAACTCCAGTCCTCGGGACCCACTGCTCTGCACATTTTGTATGTCTTCCTCATTTAAGGCACCTGATTTTGATCATCAGCTCATTAGTAGAAAGATTCATGAACTGAACTGAGTGTGTCAGACTCAGAAACATACAAAATGTGCAGAGCAGTGGGTCCCGAGGACTGGAGTTGAGAAACACTGCTCTAAACGATCCTAGATGAGAAAGAAGGTCTAATTTAGCGAAACGATCGGTTATTTTCTAAAAAAAAAAAAAAAAAAAAAAGACAATTTATGTACTTTTTAACCTCAAATGCTCGTCTTGTCTAACTCTGTGTATTCTGGTTCAAGACAGTTAGGTTATGTCAAAAAACTCCCATCTCATTTTCTCCTCCAACTTCAAAATTATCACTGTTTTACCTTTTGTTGTAAAGGGTGTTTGATCTTCTTTGCACGTTCACTTTGTAAACACTTGGTCGGTACTTCTGCAGGGATGCAGGAGGATTTTGAAGTTGGAGGAGAAAATTAAAAAATATATATATATATATATATGTCAGTTTTTCAAACTACCCTGTACATTTTTGTTCTGGAAATGAACTTCTTTAACATTACTAATATTTCAGTCATGCTCTTTCCTAAGTTTTATCAAGTTAAAACTTTAAATTGCTTGTACTGTCACTGATTACAACAACTGAGGGAGTGTTAAAAAAAAGGAAAAATGTGGGACAATAAAGGCTTTCATTATTTATGCCCCTTTCATTCAGACTATAAAATAACCATAAATACTGCATTATCTGAGAGAATAAAGAAAAAGAATAAAGTATGTGACCTTTCGGTCAGGTAGATAAAACAGTAGCTGGACAGTGATCAGTCAGACCTGAGAAGTTCAGCACTGAAAAGTGGGCAGAGCAAACCTCCAGTGCAGAAGGTCTGGAGCAGAGAGCAGGTAAGAGACTAAAGGTCCCTCTGTGACAAGTCCACTGAGGGAGGGAACATCTGGTGGACCGGCTGCTCCTCTGGTTAACACGCTACCCCGAGCGGCCTACGCACACACACAAAAACGCAACTAGGATTTCTTTGTATTACAGAAAGCTACTTGTGCCCACTGCACTGCTGCTGTCAGGGCTCCAAGTTTGACTCAAAAAAATTGTGTTACACACAACACTGGCATACAACAGCCCTCTATGTGGTTTAAAATAAGATCCGAAAGTGCAACCTCATTCAAGGTGAAACAGATGCTCTATATACAGACAGCGGAAAATGTCACTGTTGGCAGAGATTGCTGTTCCTCTACTTCCTCCGCTGGTCTCTCATGCAGGATAATTCCCATACCTTTTCCACCATTGGCTGCGGAGATGGAGAAAGTAGATCTGAATCCTCCTCACGGCCCTAATGAATAAGTTGAGAATGTGAGCCATGTTCGCCCTGTCAACACGAAAGTAATTTACTGCTGTAGCAAGGCTGATCCTTAACAACCTGCATGTTCGCCTGATAAAACACTAGCGACGGGTCTCTCGGCTCAGAGCTAAAGACACAAACAAACACATGGTCTGATATAGCTGTGTAGGAACCCTGACTGAACCCTGAGATGCAAGTGCTTCATTAATGTTGATTTCTTGCCAACGAAAGGCATGCAAGTGAGAGGGAGAGAGAAAACCAAGACACAGGCTGTGAGAAGGTGGAAGGGTCAGTACAACAAGCCCGCTGCCCAGCACCAGCAGCACAAACACACACAAACTCACTCATCGCATGCTGTCGACCTGGGCTGACCTTGCGAACCAGGGTGAGAGCCTGGCCGTGGTTTTGTTAAGCAAGGCTCATCCTCCCTCAGCATCTGTAATGATGGAGCTAATGATCGCTGCTGCTGCTGCTGCAGGCGCAGCCTGGGCCGAGTTGAAGTAATTGCAGGGGATCTGCACCAGACCCGCCGATGATGTCACTGCCGCCAGGTTCAGTCGGCAACAGAACATTTCAGTAAGTTTCAGAAGGCGCTCTCATAGCGGGAGAAGAAAAGAAAACATTGATCTTCTTTATCAGAGGATAAAAATGAAAAGAAAAAAAAACACCAATAAGAGTGGTTGTCTAAAGGAATACAATGAGAGGAGCAGGTGAACATGGAAAGCCTTTCATGTTCCTGAAAGAACAGGCTGAAAAGGGAGAGTAAAAACTGCTGGAAACGCATTGATTTTTCTCATCTTGAAGCGCTAAACTAGCAGCTAAGTGCCAGCGAAGTGAGCCGCTCTCTGAGCACACCAGCTGCACTCCAATCCAAATTGATAAATTTCATGATGCTGTTTCACACTTTATCCTTACTTTATCAATAATTTCCCTCTTGCTATAGGCCCCTGAACAGTGTTATTAGCATAGAGGAACACACACGAGACAAAAAGGGGGAGGAAAGTAAACAGAGCTGAGCAGGAGAGACAGAGAGAGAGAGAGAGAGAGATGGATCTTCCAGCCAGTCAGCGGCTGCGGTGTGATTAAAAATAGAAATTGCACAGCAGATTAAATAAAAATAAATAAATGAATAAAACCTATACCCATCCAAGTGACTGGAGCTAATGTGATAGGGATCCTCTCTGACAGAAATCAACTTTTAATGAAGAGCCATGTGCTGGGAGAAATTAGCCATTACCCACAGGAGCAGATATTAAAAGTTTATAAATGACAGTAGTGTTGCTCGTGATTGCTGAGGAAGGGGTGAGTCAGGGGAGCATGGCAGAGGAAGACTGCTTCGCGGCCTGCGCTCTGATCTGTTTTACACGTCGACGTGCCAGGGGGCCGTGCGGCGGGCACCCACAAGCTCCTGACGAGGTAAATTGCGAGCGTCTGCCCGGCGAAGGCATGCCACGGGAGCGTGCGACAAACATGGCAGAACAAACACACTGTGACGCCTGCACCCCTTCATCACTGCTCTGATCAAATACACCAGGACATTCGGCCATATGGGACCTGGAGATTATTCATACAATCACAGGCCTACATATGGGCTGGAGGGAGACTGGACTCCTGAGGTTTACTCGTGTCACTAGAAATGACAGCGGAAGGAATGAACCGTGTAGAGACAGGGCCGGAAATGAGCTCTCTCTAAAGAGCCCAGCAAAAGGGCTGAGCAGGCCACACATACGAAACATTTAAGCAAGGAAACAGGTACTCAGAAGAGCAGAAAATCCTTATATATCCATCTTTTTCTTCAACGCGGAAGTAAGCCTATGGGTGAGGCTTCTGGTTCATTATCCGCCATAGGGAAATAACAACATAACAGCTTGTTTGCACTACAAACCAGTGTGCTCATAATTAGAATAATACATCAAAATAATATGGTAAGACACACCAATTTGCAATATCAAGCAGCAAAAAGAGCTGGATGTGGATAGAGACCCATAAAATTTCCAAATGGTCAAATGAAACATTGTAAACTAATCTACACTATTTTAATGTAGCCAACGTTAGAGACACCTTCCATGGGCTAAATATTACGTTACTGGGGTCGTTTTAATCCGTGGACATAAAAACATCCTGTGGCAACAGTTAACCCTCTGAGGTCGAAGACCGCACCACTGCGGTCTGTTTCGTTTTTTCTTGATGACTGCAAAAAGAACAAAAAAATTTAGATTGTACATATAAGAATAAGCTATCGTTTTAAACTGGAAAGGGTCTACTTTTACTTGTGTATAGTCATAATAACATCAAAACAATGTGCTTTTGTAAAATAAAGAAAATAAACAGGCCATCTCTGTCATCTCTCTTCACAGACCAAACATAAAACAACCTGAATCTCAAGCGAATACCTGCCTCACAGACAGAAATATATGCATAGAAAGCTTGACATATCTACATTAAATGAAGTAAGCCACGTCGAAATATGTACGATACCAACTTGAGCTCTCATCTAAACTAATTATCTCTAATGCAATCATGCCTAAGAGCGACTCCGCTTTTCATCACATCTGTAAACAATTCATCAAGCTAATCTCTGCTACTTTTTGTTTCTGGTAGAAGACGTGCTGAGAGGAATAAGCCAGAATTTACCTCAGAAGAAGAACGCAATGCAATGTGATGCACAGCTTTGTAGGTCCTATGGCTGAGAGACAGAGAGACTAAGTTCAATTATAGTAATGTTGCATTTTATTGTCAGTAACGGTAATGGCATTGTAACAGGGGAAACAGTAATTTATATGATTATTCAGTGCTAAAAAAAGTAATGCTGTTAGTAACGCTGTTTATTTACAGTGCAGTTATTCCCATCACTGGATATAGCATAATGATTAAATGCAGGTGTTTTTAAGTTAAAACACTCATTTAGTAACTCCTAAAATTTACACACACAGTGAATAATTAATTACTTAGACTGTTTTGCCCCACCAGTGTGAATGCGATAAGGTCTGAGGCACTTATCACAACTAAAAAGACATTTATTTATTCCAGAAGTGAAATATGAGGGGGTTAGGTGAGAATTTTTTGACTGTTAATGTCACCTCAACATTGCACCTTCCATAAGGCAACCTGCTTCATTTAGAGTATGCCAAAGCAACATGATGAAATGTTTTTTAAAAGTAACATTTCTTCACAGGTTAACTGTGGAAATAATATACTGAGTGTACCTTTAAACATTTATCTTAAGCCTAAAATGATTGAACAAATAAAATATTTCACTCTTTAATAACAGCATACTTTTGTCTATTCTCTAGCTGCCACTCGGAAAACATTCAAATAAAGAATCAAATAAAGGCTTGAAAATCTAAAAATGGTGATCAGCCTCTCGGCTGGGCTCTGGTTAAATGAAGATTAAGGCTAAGCCGCAGAGGTGAAGGGCCTGGCGAATTGAGCCCCTGCAAATGGAACATTGCACGGAAATAGACATAATCTCACAAAGCCATATTTTCCATGAGAACGGAATGTGTCAACTTGTCGACCATGAGGCACTGTAAACTCTTTTTGAGCTATCCACTTGGCCCTGAGCAGAACCAATTAGCTTTATTTTGGCAACATGCATTCTTAAAAAGCTAGGCTCTTGACTGCTGGCGCAGGAAAGAGTTGTTAGTTTTCATGTAACTAGGAATTTCTGCTTCCTCCTTTGATCTCTGTGTGAGCCATCAACCCGTCAACATAGAGTAAATTAGTACTTCAGGATTAGATCTTTCTAATCAAAAAGAGCTGTCATTCAATTGACGGGCAACTAAATTTTTTTATGAACACGAATCCGCCCCTCGATGCTGTCATAGGTATCCTGATATACAATTTGGGTATGTGTGTACAACTAATATCGTTCATATTTATTTATAGATGCCATCTTACCCATGAAGAAAGGATGTTCCTCCCCTTAAGCACTGAAAATGGCATATTTAGTCAGCAGATTGCACAGATATATTTATTCATGTCATTATTTAGGGTCTGTTAGACATGGAGGGGGGCACAGTAAAGTGAATTTTTCTAACCGGCTTCATCCTTCAGCCAAAAATGAATATACGCTAAAATTATCCACCGTAACCAGAGCCGAGGGAGAAAGAATAAACATTATGGCATCGTAGAATATATCATCATTTATATGATTCCAGACTCCTCCATATCTGGGTGTGCAGCTACTCGACTGAATAAGGAGGTGAGACTGTGGACAACAGCACGCTGTAAACTTTACAGGGCATTATAAATTCCTGTCGAGATGAAATCAGAAACCATGAGGGACTAGAGAGAGAGAGAAAACAGACATTACCTGCGAGAACACAACAGCATCTCCCCAGAGCTTTCTATTAGCATTTAATTGACAAGGCTTCTTATTCAAACACTCCAGTTGCTCTCCTCCTCCTCCCCTTCCTGCCCTCTGCCACAGGCTCTGCTCTATTCTTAGCTTCCTGCGAAAAACTGCTCCACTTTCTCATTTATACACACTATAAATTCCTTACATTCACGCTATGAATACTGATCATCACATGTTGTGACATTTAAAGGAAAGATGGAAAAAAGACAAGGAAGACCTATAATACTGTGAAAAAAGACTTGATGAAGAAGATGCTACTGTAGGATCATATGGATGGATTTCGGTAACCCAGAGATCTTGAAAAAGAGTGATAACTTACCCATCACACTCTTAAAAGAAAGGTGCTTTAAAAGGTTCTTCACAGCGATGCCATAGAAGAACCATTTTTGGTTCCACAAAGAACCATTCAGTCAATCTGTTTCTTACCTTTTTATAATCTGAAGAACCTTCTTTCGCCACAAAGAACCTTTTGTGAAATAGAAAGATTCTTCAGATCTTCAGTTCTTTATGGAACCATTTAGACTAGGGATGCACCGATATGTATCGACCGATCACTTGCGCGTTTTGTCAGTAAAGCCGGTTCTGTAATCAGCGGTAAATGCCATCAGGTGCGTGTGTTCACGTTGAGCCGTATATACTACACACAGCCGTTGTTCACTCGTCGGTAAACAACGGCTGTGTGTAGTATATACGGCTCAACGTGAAATCACGCACCTGATGGCATTTACCGCTGATTACAGAACCGGCTTTACTGACAAAACGCGCAAGCATTATCGACCGATTCATATCGGTGCATCCCTAATTTAGACAAAAAAGGTTCTTCTATGCCATCGCGAAGCACCTTTATTTTTAAGAGTGTAGGCCAAGTTGTGTGTAGCTTAGCATTTAGCATTCAGGCAATAATGCATTTTATTTATTTAGGCACCATTCAGAATTGAATTGGGATTGCATTTTATATATAAAATCCTTCCCAGAATGCATCAGCTGTGCTGTTTTTCTTTGACTTCCAATAAATTCCTATTCAACCTTGGTGAAAGCATAGTGTTTGAAGATCTGGGCTACTAACACAAAGGTTGCAGGTTCAGTTTCAAGTGGTTTGACATCACAAGCCTGTGCACTTAGAAAAGGTACTATATTCCAGGCTGCTTCAGGGTAACTGCCAGCGCAATTAGTGAACTGTATGTCAACTTAGATGAGGGGGCGACTAAAATAGAGGCTAAGCATTCTCAACCTTGCTTGGCTAAAAGCCTCGCAAATGTCCCTATAAAAAGATGCAAGAGTGGATAAAAGCGACTATTCTGAAGAAAGAGTTCACTTCCTGTTTACTCCTGAATGACAACTGTACCTAATAATGGTGAGCTCTCCGGGTTGAGGTTAGAGGAAGTGACCTGACAGGAAGGAGTGACCTTGCATTGTCACACTATCTACTCGAGAGAGGGTCAGGGCATCATCAAGTTGCACTGGGGTTTCTTTGATTAATGCTGGCATTAATAAAAGACTATCCCTGTCCAATAAAATGGCTTCAGATAATAGATGTTGCCATTCTAAGCCAATAATAGTGTCTATAATGGAATCAGCAGAGCTGAAAAAGGCGGACTTTCATTTCCTCTTGTGGGCCGTATGTTTTGAACACCCCATTGTTCATCAGCTCCTGCAGCAGATAACCACTAAATTTGCATGTGAATCAAGAATGCTTCATAACCTGTCCTAAACACTGGCTATGCAAATGACATGACCCAGAAAAGGACAAGCATCTTCAATACGAGGCAAAGTTTCTCACATTTTCGGAAGCACCAAAGGTGCAACAGTGCTGCAACAGTGTCACGCTGAGCCATTGCCTTCGCCTTATCAGATTTTGCCAAAAACAACAGGTTGTCAGCCACGGAAAAAAAGGCTAGTATCAACAGTTTGTTCTCTCCAGGGCTGACACATGGGTTGGCTGGTATGCTCAATTTGTGCAACACAAGCTTCAAGGTGAATGTGAGGAAAAACTATAGATACTACAGCGATTTTTTGAGTCATGATGACAGTCTGAAAGACACCATAAACGCCAGCTCACCAATATAACACTGGAGGACTCGTTGTCAGCTGTGTTCGAAAACGTCTTGCTGTAACTGACAACGTGTGATATTTATCACATATACAAAGAAAGATTCGCTGATTCAAAGTGAAGCAGACACTACAGACAAATGTGGAAGCTGGTCCCCCCCTCTGGTTGGAAGTGGTACAATCCACGTGCTCGAGTTTAATCAGCAAACATGGGGCACATGTGTGAAATGATCCATTTGAGGTGTTACAACAAAAAAATAAGAAAAAAGACATGAATAAATAAATACCGGAGATGTATCCACCCAGGGCTTGTGCCACAAATTAACCTAAAAAACAGCAGCAGCACAAACTGTGGAGAGGGAGGTCCATCTCTGTCTCTAAACCTCAGCCATGGGCAGTAAATAAGCTGGCAGTGAAGAGAGAAGGTGCGATGACAATGATGTATGGTCTCAAGTACTCTACAGCCATTCAGCTTGCTTGCTCTCTCTCTCTCTCCCTCTGAATCATGGACAACATCCTACATTAGCAAGGCCAGGTTAAGTCTGCGCTAATTTCAATTTATTCAATTTGCTGCTCAACGGAAGAATTAAAACTCATCTCCTAGGCCAGACACATCAGAATGCTATGACCTTTCTTCATCACGTGACATATACGCATACAAAAACGGAATTTATTCATTCCTCAGTGAAGGCAAATTAACACAATTCTCCTTTGAGAACACAGTTATGAGAAGACCACGAGGCTGCACAGCAGCGGACAAAATAGACCATGTGAGACGACAACAGATGTGGCTTGGTTTCAACCCCATAGCACTCTTCACAATCACGCCGGTCACGGGTCTGGAACAGTCAGTCCTGGAGAAGTGTGTCAGCGGGATGTCATGGGGATCGGGCACACGCGTCTGCTCAGCTAACTAGCATGGAGTGATGTTGTATCACAGGATAGAGGAGAAAAGAGCTGAATTATAGAGGAGAGAGTTAATTATGGATGGGGAGAGGCAAAGGCTTCGACGCTTACCTGAGACACATGGTTACTTCAGCGTCTGGAGACACAGCTTGTCCTTTGCTGCGAGATGCGGCGCTGCCTTAATTGAGCATCTGCATGCTAAATCTGATTTTTCTATTTCACAAGAAACGCTGCGACGTGGCTACACTTGTTAGCCGTTTTCTTAACAAAGAATGACAGTGGAAAGTAAGTCTGAAACCAGGATGAGACAGAATTATGATGCAAAAAGATATGATCACACCTCACCCTTAAGGGCATATCTGCAATTGACAGCCGAGACAGATGCTGCAATGATTAGTCAAAAGAGGAAATGAGACTTGCGTACTGATGAAGAGGGGCTCTGGGAGTGATGCAGCTCTTCATTAAGTTTTTAACATTTCTTTGGTGACAATCGATAACAGTGTAGACTGGGTTTTTATTATCCATGTCACTATTATGGACTCACATTACATTCTCAAGTGAAAAATTAGTGCAACACTTGTTACATTTACACCATAATAGAGCGCAACAGACCTAGTTTGAGCTACGAGGTTGATTAATCAATATTATTGGCTTTTGTTTAAAACCAGGGCTTCTTTTTTTCTAAATAATTGTGTTTAACAGTGGAATTCCTGGTTAAAAACTACAGTTTTTTCAAATCCGGCTAAGAAATCAATGCTGAAAAATTTGGCAGACTCTGTTGCACTCTATATTTAAGTTATTGTTACAAACATTATTTCGATGGCATGAAATGGCTGCACTCAGTGCTAATTTTACCACAACACAACTGGGAATACACAACTCGGAAATTAAAATACTGATATGATGACCACAGCTAATGAAAGCGCTTACAGGTGGCGATGGATATAAACTTAGACTTAAACCAAATGCCATACCATCTATTTCCAACACAAGGAGTCTAAATGCCCCAGATATCAAGTGAAAAAAGGGGCCGGCATGTTTACATACTACAAGAATGGCATCTAGCGTTTCGTGTTTCTGCTGTTTGTAGGCTCTTTCAGTAGCTGTGTTCTATTAAAAGCCTCAAAGGCATCAGAGCTAAAGTGGAAAGAACAAAGATGCGGGTCTTTAGGACGTTTTATTTGTCCACAGTCATCTTCCTGATATTTTCTCCTCTTCTTATTGCTAGGAAAGCTGTGAAGACATTGCTTCTCTTGTTGCCTTTCAACTAAAAATTACACCCAAAATCCGCATAATGTGGCATTGTATCAGTATTTTAATTTCCGAGTAGTGGTTGTGGTCAAAATAGCAACAGGTAGCGCCAGAAGCTCACAGAGTGCAACCATTTAACATCATCTAAATAATGGCACCCTCTATAGTCCAAAATATGTATAAAACCCATCTTTCATGGGTTTTTATTATATATTTCAGTAAGAGACCTTAGTTTCTATTGAAAATGTCAGTAGCTAAATTTTTTTTTTACATTGAGTAACACAATACTGAAACGCATTACTTTTAAAAGTAACTTTCCAGCACTATTATTACCTTCCCTACAATTACCAGTTATATATGTCAACAATTTCACCTCAATTAACTGACTTTCTTTTACATTTGTTTGACCTGTTGATTCCAGTTGCTCTTAAAAAGGCAGGACATAGGCAGCACCTGCACTTCCAAAGAATTGTAATGGACTGTCAGTGGGACTGGGGTGGAAAAAATAAGGGTAAAAAAGCAAAAGCAAACAGTCTGTGTTGGGGCGGGGGCTGGTGGGAGCACTGCTGGAACTAAAGAGGGGCGTGCCTCCAGAGCTTGGGAAACAATTCTGCCCCTGGGAAGTCAAGTCATTCTGGATGACATTCGCACACTGGGCCGGAGGCAGAGGGAGGCGGCATTGTGTGGTGCTGTGGATTGATGATGCCATGCACACTGAACCCAGCAGCTGTAATTAAGAGGTCATGTGTGAAACTTTTATAGAGTTTGCCCTATGCACCGGCATCTCGCCGCAATGTGAAAACTCCTCCGCCCATTTTGAACAATGCCCCTCAGTTCCCTCAATCTCCACTCTAATGCTATTCTTAGATGTAATTCCCAAACACACTATTTGATTACTGCTCTATGTGATAGTTTCACAGTTCCTGAAGAAAATAACAGTTGCCCATGACCATATGTTATGTGTTAGTAAGATATGTATATATGACCACAAAACCATCCACAAGGGCCAATTTTTTTAATTTATAAAAATGCATAAAGCTTTTTTATAAAAAAAAAAAAAAAAAAAAAGATTTCCATTGATGCATGGTTTGTTAGGATAAGACAATATTTGGTTGAGATAAAAAAAAATCGAAATATTTAATAAATCACCTTTAAAGTTGTCCAAATGAAGTTCTTAGCAATGCATATTACTAATCAAAAATTACGTTTTGATATATTTATGGAAAAAAATGTACAAAATATCTTTATGTAACATGATCTTTATTTAATATCCTAATGATTTGTGGGATAAAATATACAATAAAATTGTGGTCCAGGGTCACATATATAAAAAAAAGACATTTAAAATGTTACACAATTCAAGCAAATGTTGTTCTTTTGAAGTTTCTATGCATCAAAGAATCCTGGAAAACCACAATTCATGATTTCCACAAAAATAAGCTGATTTCAACATGGCTAAAAGTAAGAACCATTATTAATAATTGAGCACCAATAATACCAGATAATAAATAAGCACCAAAATGGCATATTAGAATATGCTGACATATTAGAAGAAATATATGACACAGAAGACTAGACTAATGGCTGCTGAAAATTCAGCTTTGCCATTACAGGAATCATTTACATTTTAATATATATTCAAATAGAAAGAAGCAGCAGTTAAAAAAAAAACAACATACTTAAAATAATATTAAAAAATGACTATACTAGAAATACCCCTGTTGTGGCCAATAAACTCAGAAGAACACAGGGTTATTATTTAATGTTACACTGATTTCTTTGCTTTTACGCAGTGTCCTTTGTGACAACCCCTTTCAGACCTGCCACTGAGATCGGGCACTAAAGACACAAAATGGACATCAGCGTCAATCCATCTTAGTGCCATCCCAAGGGTATCTTAATGGCCCAGTTCTAATCCTGGACTAAGGCCTAGCAGCGGGGCCCTTGGCAAAGTTTAGCCTGGAACATCCACTAGTCCCCCTTTCACAAGCCTTAAAACATTCAAAGCCTTCTATTTAGAGAGAGCAACTTTTGTTGGCGCACAAAGAGCCAACCAGAGGTACTTCTATAAAGCGGGCCCCGTTCAAAATCAGATTATTTCCACTCAAATCCCCCTTTCTTCACATGTCAGTTAACTATGTAGTGTCTTTTGTCTCTTTGTGAATAACCCATTTCACTGTAATGGCCGGTGGATGTGTATTGCTGCATTTATTGCTACATTTATTCCTAAAGCAAAGAAAGAAGCATATTTCCCCCCCTTACTCTATATATTTTTTTTATTCTTTGAAGAAATCTGGGACACATGCCCCTAAGGAACGCAAAGTGCTTTAATTTATTCCCACCTTTTCTCTCTGGCTGCCATCTCCAAGGCCTCTTTCTATGCCCAGAAGTGATTTGTTCAGGCTGGACCATCAAAGCAATTATTGTAGAGGCCTGCTTTCCTATTATGAGGGGAGATGACTGACAACAGCGGGACGGTTGAGGGTGGAGGACACTTGGCTCCAATTTATTAGATCTGAAAGCTCGTTCCTCATTGGCAGCTCTGCAAATAGTGATACGTAAACAAAATGCACGCTGTAAAACATCGCCGCTTTTCAATTACAATATCAGTCATTGCCAGCGCCTCGTTCGCCGTGGTCCGGGTGACTGATCGGCCATTTAAATAGGTCAGGGCACGGCAGACATGCTAAGTGAACGTTTGGGTCAGATGTCAGATCTTGATATAATTAATGTAACACACATAAGAGCAGGGGATCTTCTTTAGTAAGGATCTGCTCCACTGCACAGCCAGAAAGCATGGCGATTGATAGACTGAACCACTGGGGCACCAAAAAATATTCTCTCTGAATGTGACAAAGTCAGTGTTCACCCTAAGGAATGACGAACGAATTTAAATGAACGAGAAAAAAAGACTAATAACTCTCACGGCTTTGTGCACCAAAGGCTTCGCCTTCAATAAAAGCCCCCGTCCACCGACTGTTTCCTTTCTTCAATTATTTATAAGCACAAACCATCTATTCTGTTACTAAAAGATCCCGTAAAATATGAATAACCACCCCATCAGCCTTATCGACAGTCATAAAAGTTTTACAATAGGCATAAGAAAAATCCATCCCTCAGACAGCCGGTTAGCACCACTGTAAACATATTAATGAAAATATCTAAGACGGAATAAGATACGCCTTTAAACCTCAAGTTTACAACATGCAGCTCCAGAGATTTTTAAATGCTTTTAGGCTAATCAAAACGTATGCGAAGTGCAAATGAGCATTACTGTGAGTGTGTGTATGCGTGTTTATACCTGTCACAGAGGCTGACGGAGGGCATGAGTTCGATTAACAGTGTTTCTTAAGTGCAGCCGCCTCCAGGTTGCCACGTCACATAGAGAGACGGTTGTGCCCTACTAAACAGCACGCACGCATGTCTCAGCAGGCACAACCTTCTCATTCCTCAGCCATTGTGCAGGACTATGGGGAAAAAGGAAACCTGACCCAATGAAGAAAGCGCATCTGCTGGGAAAAGAGCTGTGTAGTTGAGGTAATGTAGTGCATCGCTTCATCCCGCAGTTATTTTTCCCTCTGGGGCACAGAGGTTACTTAGCCACACCGTTTCTGGCTGATTCACTGTCCTCGAACCCCCTGCCTTGTGTTCCTGTTGCACAATGGCCTCACGTTCGCATCTTAATCCATCATTTTCTGGAGCCCATCGCCTATTTTTTAAACCCACACATTAGTCATCTCTTACGGGGGAGCCACACAACATAGTAATTTATGGAATTCATGAATACCACCACACCACGCCACTGTGACCATTGTCTCACACCTGTGTTTGGTCTGTGGATCAGTATCTCTTATCCGGCACGTTTGGTTTTCTTGAACGAGATGCCGTCTAATGTCGAAATCAAACAGTCACTAGACAAGTTGACCATAGAAGTTGTCGCTATCAAGGAGCAACAGGCAAAGATTCTGGAACTTGTCGGGAAACTCGAAGAGATGAAGGAAGAAATGATAATGAAAGACGAGAAGATCGCAGCCCTGGAGAACAGAGTCGAGGATTTAGAGCAGTACACTAGGATCAATGATGTGATAATATCTGGACTTAATATCAAACCGCGGTCATATGCAAGAGCCGTGAGTCCAGAGGGGAGCCAGGATGCTGTCTCGGAGGAGTTGGTTGTTACTTCCATGGAGCAACAGGTTGTAACTTTCATGCAGTCCAAGGGAATACAACTGGATTGTAACAACATTGAGGTTTGTCACCCTCTGTCCACGGAAAGGAAATACCAACAAAACGAGTGGGAATACTACTGAGAAAACAACTACCGATAAAACAAGCATAATCCTGAGATTTGTTAACAGAAAGCACAAGATCGCATTGCTAAAACTCAAAGGAACGAACGGATACATGAATGATCATTTGACCAAACGAAATGCAGATATTGCCTGGAAAGCACGTGAGTTAAGAAGAGAAAAAAAAAAAAAAAAACCTGGACAGCGAATTGCAAAGTGTTCATCAAGCTCAACGGTACTCCGGAGAATGCCAAAGTATTGGTGATTAAAAACATCGAGGAGCTGAACAAGTATGATGAACTAAGGTAATTCTGTGCCCGTGACACACACTGACACAGGCCTAAGACAGGCTTCTGATGTCACTTGCCACACAATCAAATTGATAAATGATTATGATAATGTGCAGTTGAACGTTTCTCAATATACTGAGTATCAGCCACAAGACTTGGAATATGATGTAGATCCGGACAATAATTTCCTCCTTGACATTAATGAAAATTGTCACTACTACACTGATGAACTGTTTAATCAGAATATTGTCAATAAGGGTAATCTATCAATCATTCATTTCAATAGCAGAAGTCTCAATATGAATTTCAAGGATATAAAAGACTATTTGCACACTTTTTCACATGCATTTAACAGCGAAACTGTGGCAGATTTTGAACTGGATGGTTATGAACTTATTAATGTAAACAGACGAAATAAGGGTGGTGGAGAAGTTGCGATTTATGTGGATAACACTCTGAGATTCAAAGTTCTAGATGATATGACAACTGTGGTTGACAATTTACTTGAATGCTTATCAATCAAACTGTGCATGGAAAAAAGTAGAAATGTCATTATAAATTGTGTTTATAGAGTGCCAGGTACTAATATTTATGATTTTACACAGTGGATAGAGGGCATGTTTTCAAATAAAAGTAATAAAGCTGTTTTTATTTGTGGAGATTTCAATATTGACCTGTTAAATCCCAGCAAAGTTAAAGCTATTGATGATTTTATCGATACAATGTATAGTATGAGCTTATTTCCGAAAATCACCAGACCCAGCCGAATTACATCCCACTCAGCTACACTAATCGATAACATATTTACTAATGATATTGAGAATAAAACTGTGAGTGGGCTATTGATCAAAGATATTACTGATCACCTGCCAGTCTTTCTGGTATTTGACAAAAAGATTAGACTGGTCCATGCAAATTCAATACAGAAGAATAAGGTCAGAAGAATCCATCAATGCATTTAATCATGATTTGCTTGGGCAGAGTTGGGATGTAATTTATGAAATTGGGGACGTTGATAGTGCTTATGAGACTTTCCTAGAAATGTTCTGTACATTGTATGATACGAATTGTCCATTAAGAGAGTGGAATAGTAAAAGAAATAATGCTGGTTGTCCATGGATCACAAAGGGATTACAAAATGCCTGTAAAAAGAAAAACACTCTTTACAGAGAATTTGTAAGAGTAAAAACAAAAGAAGCAGAAATCAGATATAAAAATTATAAGAATAAGTTAACTAGTATCATAAGAAAAAATAAGAAGGATTATTATAAGAAATTACTAAATGATAATAAAAATAACACTAAAGGAATTTGGAAAATATTAAACAGTTTAATAAGAAATGGTGATATATCAACTAATTATCCCAAGTACTTTATTGATGATGGTAAAGAAATTTATAATACTGAAGATGTTGCCAATAGCTTTAACAAATTCTTTGTTAGTGTGGGGCCTGGTCTTGCTGACAAAATCCCAGATCCACGGGCAGCTGGTAGGGAAATGGAGGAGCTGTTGGAGAGAATTCCTAACTCAATGTTTTTGTGTGGTGTGGAGGAAATGGAAATCTTGGATATTGTTAACAGTTGTAAAAACAAATTCTCCACTGATTTGAATGGAATTGATATGGCATTAATAAAACAGGTCATTATGGGAATTTTAGAAAAACCACTAACTTATATATGCAGTTTATCTTTTCAAACTGGCACTTTTCCAGATGCAATGAAAATAGCCAAAGTTATACCTCTGTTTAAAAAAGGGAGCAAACACCATTTCACAAACTATAGGCCAGTCTCTTTACTACCACAGTTCTCAAAAATACTAGAAAAACTTTTTAATAGCAGGTTAGATGTATGGTTTTCGCTCAGATAGATCTACATCTCTTGCATTAATTGAATCTGTAGAGGAAATCACAAATGCAATTGATAAGAAACATTTTGCATTGGGATTATTTATTGATTTAAAAAAAGCATTTGACACAATTGACCATGATCTATTAATTTTTAAATTGGAACGGTCGTATGGCATCAGGGGAGTAGTTCTAGATTGGATCAAGAGTTATTTAAATATGAGGCGTCAGTTTGTGAAATTGGGGGATTGCTGTTCTTCATGTCTGGACATTGTTTGTGGGGTCCCCCAGGGGTCAGTACTGGGGCCAAAATTGTTTATTTGATATATTAATGATATGTGTAAGGTATTTAAGATATTGACATTAGTCCTATTCGCTGATGACACAAATATTTTTTTGTTCAGGAAATGATTTAAGGCAATTGCAGGAAGTCATTATGAAAGAAATGATCAAATTAAAAACATGGTTTGATTATAATAAATTGTCTTTAAATTTGTCTAAGACAAAATTTATGCTGTTTGGAAATTATAGGAATGATAAGGTACATATTGCAATTGACGGGGTGGTTATTGAGAGAGTATTTGAAATACAAGTCACTATTGATGACCAAATGAATTGGAAATCACATATTAAACATCTTCAAAATAAAGTATCAAGGAGCATCTCAGTAATTAATGAAGTCGTTTCATGATCATAACTCACTCCGCATTCTCTACTGTTCACTAGTTTTACCATATTTAACCTACTGTGTTGAAGTCTGGGGCAACAACTATAAGAGCATACTGTACCCATTAACTGTTCTTCAAAAAAGAGCAGTGCGAATTATTCACAAAGTTGGATACCTGGATCATACTCATTCACTTTTTCTACAGTCAAAAATCCTGAAATTCACTGACATTGTACAATATCAAACTTTACAAATAATGCATAAGGTCAAAAGTAATAAGCTTCCAGGGAATATTCAACAATTATTTGATTTAAAAGAGGGGCATTATACTTTAAGGGGACAATTTCATTTCAAAAGGCTTAGAAACAGAACAAATATAAGAGGTTTCAGCTTATCAATTTGTGGGGTGAGGCTATGGAACAGTTTGAATGTGGAGTTAAAGCAATGTCCAAACATAATCCAGTTCAAAAAAAGGTTTAAACAGATGGTTTTCCAGCAGTATAAGGATGAAATTGGGTGGTAAGGTGGAGATGTTGTGGCTATTTGTGCATCTATGTATGTTCATGTTTGTGCTGTTTGAGTATTTATGATGAAGGTTTGTGAATAGGGCAAATGGATTTGTATGTATATATGGGATTTTGTATGTATTATGTAGGTGGGTATGTTTGTATATGTGTATGTATATGTGCATTTATAAAGATGTGTATGAATATGTGTGTGTATTTATGTGCATATATAGGTATATGTGTATACCTATCTGTGTATATGTTTGCGTGTATGTGGGTGTATATGTTTGTATACATTATATGTATGTATATATTTCATCTCTAGTCAATACTAACTAGTAACTTATACTTCCAAAGGAAATCTTTGCTATTTAAAGCAGTTATTAATTTCAAGAATTGTCTGCAATCATTGCAAATTTATTTTTCTTTAACTGTATGATTTAATGAAAGGGGGTGGGATTCTTCCCACTCCTTTTCAAATATGCATAGGAAGATCCTTGTTTTTTATTTTTTTATTGCTGTCTTGTTGACATGTTTTTTGCATATTTGAAATAAAATGACAATCAATCAATCAATCAATCAATACCAAAGGTGTCTCGTGGAGGTTTGCCGCAGTTGTTATCTTTCTTGTTTACGCCCCTTTGAATTTTAGAAGAAACGAGACACTGTTCTGTTCTGTTCAAAAGCATGGATATCAAACTATTGCATTCAGAGTTTATACAAACAAAAACTGACTGGGTAGTCCAAACATTCAACTAGTCATTCATCAAGTAGTCCACCAAGCCAAAACTGAGGCCCAAAGATAAGCACTAGCTGAAACCCGTAACCTTTGATTACTGAGGATATTTTCCCCCTAGCTATGCATTTAGCATAAGTCCAGCTCCGGGCTCTGAGATCACTTACGGGGGGGTGGTAGAAATGATGCCAGCTTGTATCCTCTTACTAACCTCCGTGGCCTGTTAAACAAATTCAGACTACTTAGAGGGAACCTCTTGACCTACTTGAAAACGTCATGGTCTGCAAGAACATTAATGAAATTGAATTTGAATAAAATAAAAGCTCATTTGCAATTCCAGAGAGCACTAGGACGCCCCCGTTGGAGTGGAACTTCTCTTGATCAATTACCGTGTCTGCAGTTCACTGACACTTATGCTCTTAAACATTTACTTGCAAACAGAAAACGGCAGATAAACGGTGCATGTGCATTTATCCCTTGCTGGGGAGTCATCTGACTGTTTTCTTTGCTCTCAACTAGGGGCAAATGCAGCTGAAACATTTCTGCATTATAATTTCACACAGTGTTTATGCATGACTTTCACGTTAGAGCAGAACCGCTGTAAACACTGTTAATGTCAACACCGCTTGGGTCGGGAAACGCATCACAATATTACCCTTAGCATAGCACTATAGATTCAAGCAAGGAAAACACACCAAAACAAAACGCACAGTATTTTTAGGACAGATTCAATTAAGAAAGCTTAAAAAATACACAAAGCCTATGCGTGAAAGAACAAGTCAGCCTGTTTAGACCATCTCAGGCGTTAACATATTAAATGTGACATCTTAGGCCAGACTGGATGCACAGAAAAACATTTCCTTTTAATGCTACTATGAACTTGCCACCCGACTAACATTCTTACTAAGTGACTTCAGGTTAATTTCCGCAGAACATCAAGTATAAATGCGTCTAATGTGTCTAGCAAAAGCGCAAGATACATTTCACAGGCTCTCGGGTGCTTGGTAAAAGCGTGGAGGTGTCATTTCGTTTGCTTTTTACGATTGCGTGAAGACTAATATCGTGTGGGTGAGCCTTCCTTCTAAGGAGAGTAAATGTTGCAGATGTTGTGAAAATGAAAAACAATTACAATGACACATGTTGCACACACATTGCATCACTGCAGAGATGAGAAAACCTAGATATGATTAGCTCTAGGGAGGTAATAGAGAGCATAAGATATCTCCATGATTATTGACTCCGGTTTGATGTACTCTTAAGCGCATATTAAACTTTTAAAGGTGATGTTTATGATGTTAAAACACCCTGCTATTTTGGATTAGTATGCACTATTAAGACTGTAAGTGAGCCGTTTGATTGATTCCCTTGAAAGTGCACTCAAAACTTTGCTTTCTTTGTTTAAGCAACACTGGCTCAACCAATGATACAACCAGTGATAGACAGTGGGAATGTTTGGGTGATGTTAGTGGTGCAGAATGACACACTCAGTGCAGAAGCTTTTGTTGCTTTTCAGGTAAAGAAGAAAAGAACACAGCGTACAGTCACATATCACAAGTTCCTCTGAGCCAGAACAGGAGGAAAGAGAAGGGCACTGGAACAACGAAACCAGTGGGATTAGTGCTAAGTAACTAAATGGGCCATATCACTTTTCCATTACCAGAGAGAAATAGCTATTTGGATGGCTGAAATCTAAATGAAAAGGTGGAGCGCAGCTTTAGTGTGGATGTTCATTCAAGTGTAAATGTTGCACACTGTTCAACCTTCTTTTTTAGCAAATGGAAATTTGCCGTCACATCTTTGAGCTCCATCAATAAATAAACCAGACACAAATAAACAGATAAATAAATAAATATGAGACGAGTCGCAAATGGGCATCCGTCAGCATTAGTGATGGAGCGATGTCAGCCGGGATCACGCTTGACTTGAGGGGGAGTGCCTGTGCGAGGGAAGATTCCTGCTGATTGCATACACACACGCATACGCACGCACAATTCCCCCTGAGATCAGCTTTTGACCAGACATACAAGCCTCTTCTGCTTTATTCAAGCTCTGTCTGCTTCTCTCTCTCTCTCTCTCCCTTTATTTCTTTCCTGTCTCCTCCCTTTTCGCTAGGCTTCTAGATTTTGCCCTCTCGTTGCTCTCAGCTGAGTTCTGCCTCTTCCTTACATTATTTTTTGTCTTTCTTTCACAAACTCTTTCTGTTTCTTTCAACAGGACTGCTCTGAGAGGCAGTGGTGGTGTTAGTGGAGCTGTGTGTCTTTGTGCTGTGTCAGTGCTTTGAAAGCCACCGGTCTGATGGAATTTCTGGTGTCCCCATAGTTATGTGCCATCATCAGCTTCTGCCCCATTCAGCACATCTCTGAAGCGTCTGCTCCCGAAGGCTACACAAGCAAAAACAACTAAAGCTTACACTAGCATTACCTATTATCACTATTAGCAATGAGATATGTCTTACAGTCTTTAGTGAAAAATCCCACCTAAACTATATATGCTACTGTTGTTCTTATTGCTTTGGACAAGGTGGGTGATCATCTTGAAATAAAAACTTCACAAGAATCCCTCTCTAACCCTGTGAGCTCTGGTTTGAGATTTAAAAAAATCTCGTCAACCTGTAATAATAACTTTATCAAACCTATTTTAAAGTCATACATACTGTTTTACATTCATACACTTTTCATGGTAACACTTTACAATAAGGTTCATGAGATAACATGAACTAATAATAAACAACACTTCCATAGCATTTACTAACGCATTACTAAAAAAAGTTTGTTTAATGCACTGTGAATTAACATGAACACACAATGAAAATTTGTATTTTAATTAACTAACATTTTATTACTAAACTGCATACATTAACTAATAACAAATGACCCCTTATTGTAAAGTGTTACAGTTTTCATTAAGGCTAGCATTAGTTAATGTAATAGTTAACACTAAATAATCAATAATACAATGTTTTTTATTGTTATTTAAACTATTAAAATTGTTTCCTAAAAATTAAGACGAAAATGAACCTGAAAATAAAGCAGAAGTAAAACAAAATATGAAAAACTTAGATAATAAAAGCTAACAATACTAAACCAAAAAAAAAAGTATAAATGTTGCCCTGGAAACTAACTTAAATAATTTTTAATTAAAGTACTACAATGATTGAAATTAACTAAAACTAAGAGCCTAAATATTAAACTAAAATTAAAATCATAACTGAAAATAAAAAATAAATAATTAGCAGTAGTCATAGTAGTATATAAATAATATTAAAATAACATGAATATTCCTATTAAAGCATTTATCAATTTTGGTTAGTATTATTTCTACATCTACTAATGCACTTTTAACATTTTAATTGCATACATTAAGATTAGTTAATGCTATTATAACAAACATGAATTTCCAATAATCATTAATACATTTTATAAATTACTATTAACCTATGCTATGGTAACACTTTACAAAATGGTTCATTAAAGGTAAAGTTCACTTCCAGAACAAAAATTTACAGATAATTTACTCCCCCCTTTGTCATCCAAGATGCTCATGTCTTTCTTTCTTCAGTCGTAAAGAAATTATGTTTTTTGAGGAAAACATTTCAGGATTTTTCTCCATATAGTGGACTTCTATGGTGATTGCTAGTTTGAATTTACAAAATGCTTTTTAAATGCAGCTTCAAAGGGCTTTAAATGATCCCAGCCAAAGAAAAAGCGTCTTATCTAGCAAAACGATTGGTTGATTTCTAAATAAATTGAAAATTTATATACTTTTTAACCTCAAATGCTTGCTTTGTCTAGCTCTGTGTAATCTCCTGTGCATTCCGGTTAAACAATTAGGGTATGTTGAAAAAATCTCATTTTCACTTCAAAATCATCCTACATCTGCAGAAATACGTGTTTACAAAGTAAACACGCAAGTAAGGGTCAAACACCCTTTACAAAAAAAAGTTAAAACAGTGATGTAGGACAATCTTGAAGTTGGAGGAAAAAAAAAAAAGAGATGGGATTTTTTCGACCTACCCTAACTGTCTTGAACTAGAATACACAGAGTACACATGGAGCTAGACAAGATGAGTTTATTTTAAAATAAACTAATAAACATAAAAATAGTTAATTTTTATTTTATTTTTATAAAACTATGGGTGTGTAAGATGCAGATTCTCTTTAAATCCACCACTGTTCTTTTTTAAAATAACTGCACCCCACTAAAGTCTCAAAAAAACAAAAAAACAAATAGCGCAATACACAGCAGAATACACCAGGGGCAGTGTGGAGCATAGACTGTGCTTCAGCTCTGCAAGACACCCCCCCACTCCTACACTCACACTGCAGTGTACATGCGCAAGGCCCTTCCAGCAGGACAGTTAGCAGAGACTTACTCCACATTCAGCTGTGACAGGTCACATTTGAGCAGACGAGAGTGTGTCTCTGGAGTATCTTCGTATATAGTGTTTCACAGCGCTGAGCTGTTTATTAGTTAATGACTTCTCCCCACGATACTGAGCTTGACTGCCCAACTCTACATTTGAGCTTCAGTAAGTATATTTTTTACTCTCCCTTAGGCTACATCATCTTGAATAAATACATTCCTCACATAAAACATAACAAAGGCCTCTATGCTGAAATGAGAGGTAAACTAAAACACTGTGTACAGTACTTTGACAGTAATTCAATCAAACTGGCACAGATTCACTGCCTATGGCATGTACATGCTGCTATTGATTCATCAAACACGTATAGTACATGTGTGTTATGGTAGCATGTTGCGTACTAGTCAAACCCTGTGAAGAGATTCGTGAAAAGAGCACTAGCTGCCTACCTACTCCCATAATTCTCCATACCTACTTATTACACGCATCCACCTCTGCAAATGGAAAGGTAAAATATTCATTCCCACTGCAGCGCCTGACAGATCCCAGATAGTAAGGACACACAAATGCAGGCGCTCTTCCGCCGCTATTTGTCTGCGGTAATAGACACCTCACACTGTTAAATTGTGGGGTGTGCCACCAAAAATGGCATTAAAATCTAGCGTTGTCCTTTATTCTCCTCTAGCAGAGGCAAATTCCTGCTGAACGCTGCTTTATTTAGGCCTACGCTGATCATTATTGGAACACTCTCTCTCCAATTCATCATGACAACGGCTTAATTCACTCTGCCGAAGTTTTAGACTGTGGACGTCCCTTCAGAGTATTATCAAACCAATATTTTAAGGATGGGAGAAGTGAGGGCTGTGTTTAAAAAGCTCATTGGGTCTGATTTGAGAGATACAGCTTTCACTTTTTCCCCGAAGTGAGTTATGACTATATTAAGAACATCTCAAGCCGGGAGTGAAATCAATTCCGTAGTGAAAATATGCAGGGCTAAAATCAGATCAAACTCTCAATTATGCGCTGCTGAGGGATATTTGCCCTGGCAAATTGATCCAGTATTGACAATTAGCACTTAAGGTGACCTTTCATAAGGGCCATTTGTTTCTGCTTTATGCAAGCGACGGAGTAAAAGAAGTAAGTAAAAACAAACCATAAACCCCCTTAAAGACTAAAAGCCTTTAGAATAACAAAGTAAAGGTGACACCAGAATGCTTTTTTGGCCTACGTTTCTTTCTTGGTCTGTACTCGCATCAATTGGAGCTCCCCTCATGCTGGGGGAGAAGGCAGTGGACAAAAGCGGCTGAGCCCGAGGTCCTTTATGGTGCTGTGCAATTGACTTCCTCCTGAAAGGGCTGTCGCCGGGAGCCGACCTGGCCTTCTTCGCACACACACAGAGCGCAAGCTCCTCGAATCTACGGCCAACGCTGTGTGCTCAGTGTGAGGGTAACAAGCAGTCGCCAGTTTCTTTTTAGCAGACTTTAGAGGTCGAAAGGCTCTTGTTGGAAATCAAATGGCTCAGGCCGACACGCATTGTCGAACAGAGAAAGAAGCCACGCAAGACTGTAGCATTTTACCAAGATCTGATTTATTCTTTAAGAATGGATGTGTGTCACACGGTCAGCTTGTTTAAGTGCCTCGATAAAACCTCCCAGCAGATATACGCTCTGTGGTTGTTCAAACGCTACATAAAATCCTCTATCATGGTTCCTCACCTACACCGACAGATGACCCTCACAGGGTCGTACGATCCTTTCTATCCAGCTAAACTTTGACAGAACGCATCTTTACTTTTGGATTAAAAATTTTTTCCACCATTTTTCCATGGCTTCTCAGCCCCTCATCCCCGTTCCGCACGGCTCCACCCTTTCTTCTGAAGAAAAATATCCTTATCTATCACGAGCAGGTGATAAGTCTGGTGAAAGCGTCACTGTGCAGCACTTCTCCTTATTGATATCTGGGATCTACTAAGTCATCCACGCCATCGCCGAGTGCACTACCCTCTGGTCCCTTCAGCCCTGAGCAAATCACGTTAGCCCTTCTTCCTGCAGGAGCGCCCTGGGGTGAGCTACATGAATAACATCTATCAACACCCTGAAGTGGAATGCTTGAGGTTTGGGGAAGTGGGGATCTTAGCTGTCAGGCGAAAAGTGTTACAGGCAACACTACTATCTAACGACTGTGGGTGTGAGAGTGAAGATAAAGTGTGTAGGTGGTTGGTTCGGTGCGTGTAAAAAAGGAAGTCAGGGATTAATTGCTCAGGGATTTACAATCACAGTTTCGGGTTTGTAATATGATAACACCGATTAATTACTGCGGTAACACAGGATGTGTTTCTGTCAATATTGCAAGAAAGCAGCTATGACAGCAAAAACAATGAGGAAAAGACAGTGAGGAACTAGAAAAAATGGTCTTGCTTCATTAAGAGGCAAAGGTAAGGAACAAATTATGGAGAGATCATTTACTATGTGACAGGGGAAGGGAAGGAGAAGAAAAAAAACTTAATCTTTGTCCGGCTTTCGTATTCTCTACCGTCTTCCTCCTGTCTTTCTCATTTGCTACTTCACAGATTCATCCCTTTTCTGCTTTTAAAATTTCATGACTGAAAATAGGTAATTTAATCTTCATTAAACATACAAGGCTCACTTTCTCCTCTGCCTGAGCGAATTAACTAGTAGACCAGGGGCAGAATAGACACTGGGGTTCAAATCCCATAACCCTGGCATGCATTATATCGCCGCATCTGTTTTTAATAAGCCATTTCTCCACAAATCAAAGTCAAACAGGGATCCCTGAACCCAGGGAAACTTTTGATGGACGAAGGAATGAAGGTGAAAGCCCAGGAAGGGAAGGTTAGAGATTTTAATGACTTGGAAAGGCAGTAAATAAATAAAATTGTCTCCCTCAGAAATCTGATTGATGTGCCTTTTGGGATGCCCCATATGAAAGAGCTACTCAGCCTGTGGCTTTCATCTGCGACCAGAGAAATCGATGCCAAGGATGTCTCTATCCAACAATCTCTTACTCAAACAGAAGATTTTTAGTGTAGAGTGGACCAGCGGAAGCCTTCATCACAAAATACCACTTTCAAGGTTACTACCTCTGAGATCAGTGCAGAACCTTAACACAAGCAAAAAAACATTGATAAATCCACCGTCAAAAGTTTCTAAATGCATTAGCTGTAACGACTAGGAAAACCATATTTGCCATATCAACACAAAGAATAACATCTCAAGTCTTTCAGCGGAACAAACGAACGAGATAAACCAGCCTGAGTGTCCAAACAAGAATGCATGCACTCGAAGACTGTACACTCCACATCAAAGCAACAACTGAAGGCCATTAAACCGCGGAAAAGTCACCGAAACACAATGCGCTACAAGTCAATTCATGCTATTGTGTAAGCCGCTGCATCTTTGTTATACTTTTCGTGAGCAAAGCTGACAGCATTTAGAAAACCTAATAGCAAAATATAGGTCAGATCTGACCAGGGATCCTGCATTAAATCGGTCTTTCAGACCTCTTTTTCATCCCCTGAGTTTTAAATTGGTGACACTATTTAAAATGGATTACCTATTTACCGTATCTCTGCTGGCACAGTGCTTGGGTCTGATTTGGAGCTGAAATGGCTGCATGCTCATGGTCGTGTTACCATGTTACCCAAGTAAAAAGGCAGTCTGATGCCCTAAGGCTGTAGCACGCTGACCTACATCAATGCACCAATGCTTCAGAGCCTAATTAGTAGAACTTGTAAGCCTAGCATTTTGTCATGTTTGGCTGGTTTCTGTGTTGTTACATGCATGATTAATGCAACTATACTACAAATGCTAAATGACAATCACTAAATGATTTGGCTGGAGATGATGGGTTTGCTATTTTAAGGATTCTGGATCTAAAGCTGCAATTTAGATGGATACCTAAAAATAAAGATTCTGTCATAATTTGTTAATCATCATGCCATGCCAAACCTTTTTTTATTCTTCTGCGGAACACAAAAGCATATTCTGGGGTCAATGGGGTCCAAAAAACATACTATTGGGTGAACTATCCCTTTCACAGTTTCAAAGTAGCTTCTCTAACACAGGTTTCCCCAAAGTGGGATAGTTCACCAAAAAAGGAAATTCGGTCATTCATTACTCACCCTCACTTCGTTCCAAACCCGTAAGACCTTCATTCATCTTCAGAACACAAATTAAGATATTTTTGATGAAATCCAACAGCAACTATAACGTTCAAGGCCCAGAAATATAGTAAGGACACTGTTAAAACAGTCCATGCGGCTATTATTTTTTAAAGCTACGAGAATACTTTTTGTCCACAAAGGAAACAAAAATAACAGTTTATTCAACAATTTATTCAGTATGGTGCTGCTGACAGACAAAGACTGACAGAAGAGAAGAAATTGTTAAATAAAGTTATTATTTTGTTTTCTTTGTGCACAAAAAGTATTCTCATAGCTTCATAAATGTTACGGTTGAACCACTGATGTCACATGGATTATTTTAACAATGTCCTTACTTCCTTTCTAGGCCTTAAATATGGTAGTTGCGTTGCCGTCTGTGCAGGGTCAGAGAGCTCTCGGAATTCATCAAAAGTATCTTAATTTGTGTTCCAAAGATGTAATAAAGGTCTTACAGGTTTGGAACGACTTGAGTAATCAATGACATAATTCTCATTTTTTGTTTAACTAACCCTTTAAAGCAGATACCTGTTCTCAAATAGATCCTTTTTCACATAGGCACATCCGAAAGTGCTCTGAAGGGTGTCTTAGATCATTAAATCAATTCATGCAAGAACACTAACATTGCGAGTAAATCATTGTGAAAAGTCCTTAGCAATAGGTTAATAAATTGTTAGATTTCACTCACTCTTGATTGAGTTAGAAGCTAAGAATAAGTTCAGTAGAAACATTTTCTCTGCATGTTGTGTTCTACCACCACTTTACACTGGAATGACAGTGTCTGACAGGAAAAAACTGGATTAGCTCATTTATGAGGGCATGGAAAGAGCCGTTCAGTATTTAAATAAAGAGGGAATACAGTAAATAGGACCACAGACAGCTGCGTTTTCCCTCTGTGTCTTTACAATGCATGATTCCCATTGATATCAGTAGATTTGTAGTGTAGCGTAATGCCTCTTTATCTCATATGCAAACTATTTACTAAAGTATATCATAAAAAAATGCTGATGACAATCATTATCTATTCTATTGTCTATGTTTGCGTAAAGGGTTAAAGTTAGCCCTCCTAAAAACGGAGACAAATGCTGATTCTTACAAAAGTCATTCAAGCTATGCTCGGGATCAGGTCACTGAATCTGTAGCCCGAGAGCATTATGACATGTACAAACCCTGCTGATCCAGACGTTGAATTCATACTGATATATTCTGAATGGTTCATGTAGCATATCAGTAAAACAGCAGAAAGCTACAAGATAAAACACATTCACTGACATCATAAATAATGTACATATTCACCAAAGGGCTCAGTGTGGTACTGAATATGTTTTTCACAGGCATTTCTGTAGCGGTGCCATTCACAGGCGTGCAAAGCATAATGGTGAGGGGATTCTGTGTCGTGCACATATTAACATGTCATTTCAGGCATATAGAATATAAGAAACGCTTTAAAGACCCACACACTATCGCACAAGACTCTGTGTGCAATAAAGCTCTGTCATAGCGGTTCTAAAGTAGGCCAGGCCAGAGAAAGGCTAGAATCTATTAAAAAGGGAGCATTTTTGGTGCTCTGTGCATGGGATGACACTTAAACAGAATGGCAAGCTTTACAGGAAGAGTAAAGAGAGAGAGAAAAGAAATCCATGAATGGGAATTAAGGAAAGCAATGACCCTTCAGACAGATCATTTCTATTCGCCTTTCACAGGCGTGGACGTGCTGCCATGCTTTATCACTGCAAGGGTGTGCTAGTTAGGTCATCTACTGGAGGATGGCTAGAAACAAAAGAAACTAGCCTGAGCTCCAACTACTAGATAAAGTTGATTTCCTTTAAATGAATCTTACTTGAAATATGTGATCAAAACAACCCATCATGCTCTTTTAGATAATGCGCAAATCGATGCACTGATGGAAATCTTGTTGGCTTTGTTTACTCTGCACTCAAATCAGATTTATTTTTCTAATTTATTCTTTCACACCAACAAGTAAAGAAATTAAATCAGACAGTTTAGACAACTGTTCCCTCTGCTCATGCCCATCATGAATTATCTTCTAAAGATATGTCCAAGTCCACTCATTTTAGCTTTTTACCTATTATGCATCATATTTTTGCACATGTTGACAAAATTACTATTCCAGTGGTTCTCAACTTGAGGGCTAGGGCCAAATAGAGGGCCTCAAGATGATATAAAATGATTTAAAATAAGACAAAACAAACATAAAAAATTATTTAATGTTCCCTAAACCTGGAAAAGTAATGTAACTTAATAAAATCGTATTACTCCAAGAGCATTTTTTCTAGTTACAGTAAGTTCTTACATTTCTTTTCAAGGTTGAAATAATGAGAACATATTTTTTAAATCCTTATCAAGTAAATCACAAACAACTGTTAAAGTCAAGGTCTGTGATAGTTACCTGCCACTTGTATCTGTTTCACTGCACACTTCTTCTTTATTTATACGTTACCCTGGACCACAAAAGGACAATATTTGGTCGAGATACAACTATTTGAAAATCTGGAATCAAAATATTGAGAAAATTGCCTTTAAAGTTGTCCAAATAAAGTTCTTAGCAATGCATACTATTAATCAAAAATTAAGTTTTGATATATTTGCGGTGGGAAATTTACAAAATATCTTCATGGAACATGATCTGTACTTAATATCCTAATGATTTTTGGCATAAAAGAAAAAGCAATAATTTTGACACATTCAATGCATTGTTGGCTATTGCTACAAATATACTTGTGCTATTACGACTGGTTTTGTGGTTTAGGGTCACAAATTACTTGCAATTTTCACTTGTCATTGAGTGGTTCATCTGCATAACAATTTTGGCTAACAGTGTTTTTTTGGCTCTGTATTGAGATTCAGTGACAAAGATGGATCTAAACTAATTCATGCATTTTGCATTGTTTTATATCTGATCAGGGTAAAACATTTTCAAAATTTGCATATTAATATGTTTTCAGTTTGTAAAAATCAAACAATTAAATGTATTTGAGTTGAAAATGCCAAAAAAAAAGAAGAAAAAGAAAAAAAAGAAAAACTGATTTCAGGCAGCCAGTCTGAACAAAGCCAAAGAGGGAAAGCTATTTCCTAACCTACATATCCAGAAGTGGAGCTCAGTATAGTTTGTGTAGAGTTCAACCAAAACATTTTCTGAGTCCAGGAAATAAGCAAGTGTTAAAGGGAGAACAGCAGGGCGAGTGGGGTAAACATAGGTTCATTTTGTTACCATGGTTAGCACCCGGCCACCGAGGTGCAGAACAGGAAGGGCTTTGATCACCTGCAACAATGACGAAGTGGAAATTGACAGACAGAAAAAGAGAGAGAGGGAAAAAGAGGGAGATACGTCAAACAAGAGGTATTTCAGGAGTTCGTAACCAATTATCCACTCTGAAACTCTCAGTGTTGTCAAACCTCAGCCCACACACTCATCAGAAAAAGAAAGAGAGGCTGAAAAAGAAAGAGAGAGAGGACGAGCGACACTCGAGAGAGACAGAGTATGAGACAGAAGAGGGAGAGAGAGAGAGAAAGAGCACTGGTGAGGTTTAATCTACACACTCTCTACTCTCCTAAATGTCAGTCTTATTCAAACAGATGTCAGGGAGACTGGGCCACAGAGCTGGATGGAGTAGGTGAGCTCTGAGCATGCGGCTCTCTCTTCCTGGCGCCGGCTGGCTGGCAGGCTCTGTCAGGGGGCAGCGCTTGGGGGCCTCGCAGCCCCGCTGAGTGGGAGACAGGTTTGATACAGCATGACACCTTACTTATTTATGCCCTCTTATTAGACCTCCGCACTGACACAAAGGATCACGGGAAGAACTTTTTTTGTAAGACGAGCCAGAAAAACAGTGCAGGGACAAATCAGTGCTGCTGAGCATGCTGGTATATGGAGATTAGGTGCACTGATGTGGTGATCTAAAGTTTCCCCATGCATTTCCTCCTGATGTCTTCTGGCATGTTTTTCTTATCTGGCTTTTCTAATGATGCTGAGGTTTTTTTTTTGTCAGTCTGTACACAACATATATATCACTGCATCCCAGGAGAATTTCTAATGACACAAGCGGGTTTATGCACTGTAAGCATGCGTGGACAAGGACTTTAGGAAAAGACTGACTTATTGGGGCCATCGTACGAGGCTGTTCTGGAAAGCTACAGCAGTTATAGACACTTGTCTGCCCGTCCTTGGCATTTCAATTCAACGTAGCACCTACAGCAGGTGGTCCGCTTCTCCTCCCTTGGGTCAGAGCGATTCATCATGGCAGGATGGAATACGTTAACATTAAGATTATGTTAAACCATTCTCCAAGGACCCAGAGTCTACAATCAATTTCTGTAATCAGTGACTTATGAATGGTAATGTGGCAATGAATCCAATATGAAAACAGTTTCGAGGCGGAGACCTACAGAAAGGGCAATAAACTAAGCCAAATTTTACAAGTATTACTTTGGGTTTTACGCTATTAAATGCATTTTAACTACTGTGGAACACAGAAAGATTATTTTAAAGAATGTACACTACTATTCAAAAGTTTGGGGTTAGTATAGTTTCTTCAAAAGTTTTTATTTTATTTTATTTTTTTCATGCATTATATTGATCAAATTTTATGGTAAAACATTTATGTTACCAAACATTACAAAAAAGTATGAGTTTTCACAAAACTATTAAGCAGCACAACTGTTTTCAACAATTTTGAGCACCGATTATATATTGGAATTATATTTCTGACACTGAAGACTGTAGTGTGGCTGCTGAAAATACAGCTTTTTACATAATATTACAGTTTGTACTGTATTTTTAAAGCCTTGGTGATCATAGCATACAATGCCTTGCAAAAGTATGCATACCCCTTCATTTTTTCACGTTTTATGTTACAGCCTTATGTTAAACTTCTTTAAATTACTTTTTTCCACATCAATCTACACTCCATATGTCAAAATGACAAAATCACAAAACGGATTTGTGACAATTTTACAAATGTATTGAAAATAAAACGGTGAAATAAGTACATTTCATAAGTATTCATACCCTCAATACTTAGTTAAAGCACCTTTACAGCCTCAAGTTTTTTGGGTATGATGCAACAAGTTTTGCACATCTGCATTTGGCAATTATCTGCCATTCTTCTCCTTACCTCTTTACCTCTCAAGCTCTGTCAGTTTGCATAGGAGCAGATGCACATTTTCAGGTTTCTACAGAAATTTTTGATCAGGTTCAAGCCCAGGCTCTGTCTGAGCCACTCAAGGACATTCATATAGTTGTCTATAAGACACTCTTGATGTGTGCTTAGCATCATGGTCCTGTTAGAAGGTAAACCTTCTGGCCAGTCTGAGGTTCTGAACGCTCTGGACTAGGTGTTCATTAAGGCTATCTCTATATTTTGCTGGGTTGAGCTTTCCTTCTACTCTGACGGGTACCTTAATTCCTGCCACTGAAAAACAGCCATACAACATGAGGCTGCTACCTCCATACTTTAGTTCTGGGATGATACTCTGGAGGTGATGAGCAGTGCCTGGTTTCCTCTATACATGATCCTTGGAATTGAGGTTCATCAGACCAGAGAATCTTATTCCTTACAATCTGAGAGTTCTTTAGGTGCTTTGTTGCAAATTCTAAGTGTGTTTTCATGTGTCTTCACCGAGGAGATGATTGAGACTTATCCTTCTGTAAGTTTCTCCTATTTTTACATATGGTCAAGGAGCTCAACTAGAACTCTGAACTCTTCTCCAATGCCTTGACGCAATCCTGTCTCTGAGCTCTACAGACAGTTCTTTTGACCTCAGGGCTTGTTTTTTGCTCTGATATGCATTTTCAGCTGTTAGACCTTTTATTGAGAGGTGTGCACCTTTCCAAATCATACTCATTCAAATGAATTTGCTACAGCTTAACTCCTCTAAAAGTGTAGTAACATCTACAAGCAATATGGATGCTCCTATATGTCCCATATGAATACTTATGCTATGGAATCATTTCAGGTTTTTTATTTCTAATAAATCTGCAGTTGAGTTGTTACAAACCTGTTACAAACCTTGTTTGAGTTGTTACAAGAGTTATTGAGTTGTTTTGTGCTTTGAATTATGGTAACATAACAAAACGTGAACAAAAAGATAAAAAGTAAAAAATACCAACCCCAAACCACTGAACGGTAGTACACTTGCTTTATTTTTCTAAGCAATTACTAAGCATATGAAATGCTTTTATATTTTGAAAAGTATGCAACAGCACCATTAAAGTATCATAAAAGTGGTTCAAATGAATATTGCATTATATAAGTCTCCTGAAGCCACACAACAGGTTTATTTGAACAACAGACTGAAACTGAAGATACTTTTATGGTGCTTTTGTGTCCTTTTGAAGCAAAAAAGCTCTAGTGCACATTTTTTATAACTGCATTAAAAACAACAACAACAGGTAATTATTTCAAAGAATCTCAATTCGTGCTCCATGCAAGAAAGGTCATGCAGTTTCGTGAGCACATCATGAAAAATTGCCATTTATGGGTGAACTATTCATTTAAGGGTATCAAGAAATGCAAAGGTATAAGCAGTCTTACCGTTGCGTGGGGTTCGTTTCCTGCGGTCACGGAAGGCTGCTCCAGACTGCAAGGCCTCCATCAGGCTGTCCATCACACCCGTCTCGTCACCTTCTGTATAGAGAGAGAGGACAAAGTTGCCTGTCAGAGCTCAGTTTCATGTACGACACATTCACATAGACTCCAACTCACATACACAAATCCACACATGTGGTCAGGCTATAAAAAAGCAAGTGTGGGAGTAAAAGGAAAAGCAAAAACAGAAGAGCAATAAGGTAATACAAATGGGGCAGAGGGTAAAGAGAAGAAGCGTGGCTCCCTAAATGCACAAACGCTTCGAGGCGGCGGCTAACATATGGAGAGCAGCCAGAGGATGAAAGTGTTCACTGATGGCCATTGACAGGTATTCGCTCTGCGGCTTGCACAGGGGAGCTAAGTGCTCTTTACCAAGATTTAGTGTGGAGCCGGTCAATACAGGGGCTTTTTATCATTGTTCGATGACAGTGGGATGTGCCTCGAAAATGGTCATGCCACCGAAGTGCAACGCGTCTCAACGGCAAACGGGGTTTGACTTCTAAAAGACAATGAGACGTGCGGCTCATTCAGTGCAAGGACAAATCCTAGGGAGAAACAATCAAATTCTGGATTTATTATTTGTCTGAGCAAAATATGGAGGAATAAAAGACGCTTTAATTGTCTAATATACATTTTTAATCTTTCCAACATAGCAGAAATATGATGGTCCCCTTGCAGTGTGATTATAAAGGCAAGAAGTCATTATGATAACATTATGATTGTTTTGTAACAGTTTTACTAATTTAAATCTAGTAATATTAAGATGATATTAAATAATATTTTAAATATAATATTTAAAATGTTATTCATTTAAAATATTATCATATAATTAACTATAAAACAAGTCTTAATTTGTATTTCCTTGACTTCCACTTGCACTTTTTTTTCCTGCTTGGGCATATGGCGCAGAACATCTAAAGCATCGGTCAACGATGGGGTTCAGAAATAATCTTTTGGTCTTTTATCTGGGTCATCTATCTTTACCCCGCATTAATGAGACTGAGGGTCCCCACTATATCATAGTGGTCCAGCAGAGGCATTATTTTAAACTAGAATCATTACGGTGACGTATTGTTGCGTGTGGGATCGTTTCATCAATTCTTTTGTGTACATGATCGAGCCGTTCTGTGGAAATATTTAGCGAATGGGTTGGGATTTCAACGTCTGCCTTGGCAGAGAGAAAACGTCTGTGGCGGAGATGCCGGTAGCTTTAGGCAGCAGTTTCAGGCGTGTTAATCAATCTTTTGTTTCCTCGCGCATTCAAAGTAGATGACAGTCAGCAAATTGAATTTATAAAGAGGAAGAAAGTTGACACGGCTACATAATTAATTTCAGAAAATGCCACACACTCGCTACACTGAGGCAGAACTGCACAAATGCATTTTCAGCTGGAAGTAGCAGCAGAAATACAAATGTACACATTAAACAAAGGCAAAATATTACGATTAAAAAGAATAAACAAACAATAGCAGTGGGATAAAATGAAAATAAAATGATTCATGTTCTTTTCAAGCCTGGCTTCTACTGTATCGTTTTATACTCGAGACCCTTACTGCAAAATCAAAGAAGCGCTTCACACAGTGCGCTGTGTTTAATAGCCACCCAGATTAAATCAAGCTAATTAAACTAGCTGTTCCAGAACAAACCAGAGCAGAACAAGCATGGCTTATCTCTAATTGCTCTTCAACACCTTGGCTGATAGCTTTGCTCATTGGTTTAAACCAGGACATGAATCTCGCTGGCTTCTTCCACCGAGTGTGCCATCGTCCTCTGAAAGCAATGACAGTTCCTAAAGTAGCTGCATCCCAAAGTTTGCGTCCCCAAAACACGTCCACATCCATCTGGCGCCCAAGCTGGGTGTTCAGGGGGCAGGTAAACATTTATTAGAGGCACCGCGATTCTGGAAACTTCTCGACAGCTCCCTCATTTCCTTCGTTTTGGAGACCTAGACATCACAAGGGGCACCTGACACTTTGATCAATTTGTCCTACTTCTTGCTTGCTTAACTGTAACACAATTCATCATCTGCAATGGCCAGGACAGGAGAGCTGGGAAGGCTGGGTTCAGAGGATCTCAGACACGAGAAAGCAAAATTACTAAAACGGGAAACATGCTCCCAAGCGACCCATGACTGCTCCATTAACAATGTCCTGTTGGGCCATGCTTCCACAAGAACCAGCTGGACTCTTGATTTCTCTACATGGATCTGAGAGGAACTGCCAGAGCATGTGGTCTACATTATTTCTTGGTCTCATCAGTGTGGGATGTATTAACAGCAGAGAATCTATTAAAAGAACTAAACTACTGGAAAACAGAAGATGTCTGATGCAATTTTATTCAAGGAATGCATTTAAAGCTAACTCTAAGATTAACTAACAACATTGTGCCTTTGTGTTTTGAGTCATTTTGAAAAAAAAAATATTGCTTTTTAAACAGAAGTTCAATAAACCACGAGTTGTACACAATGTTTTTGTGTAGTTTTTGCTATGGCAATAAAACTAATTCCAAACAATGCCACAGGAATTCAGTTTAGCTCTACGTCCTTGAATGGATCAGTGTTTTTAAATGAATCTATTGACTAAACTCAAAGACAGTAACATGTTTCATGTGTGAAAAAATCAGTTTGTTCAAATGAATCGGTTCAGTGAATGTTATAATGACTCACTCAGCTAACTCTTTTTGCCTTTTTAACTTTTTTTGTTATTTTTTTTTTAAATATTTCTTTTTAAACAGCAGTTTAACAGAGGTTAACAGTGAATATCTTATATTTTATACACAATGTATTTTTTGCTCTGTGCATGACAATAATTCCAAACAACACCACATCCACTGAGCTTCTCTGTGATGTTGTTTAGTTCCTGAATGGATCAGAATAGTAGAATGATTCAGCAACTCATAAAAACGGTCTCTAGTTTCGTCCTTAAAAAAAAAATCAGTGTTTTAAAATGAATCGATTGACTCAAAGACAGTCACATGTTTCATGTCTGAAAGAGTCAGTTTGTTCAAATGAATTGGTTCAGTGAATGATTCAATGACTCACTCAGCTAACTCTTTTTGCCTTTTTTGTTTTGTTATTTTGAAAAAAAATATTGCTTTTTAAACAGCAGTTTAACAGTGGTTAACAGTGAGTATCTTATATTTTATACACAATGTTTTTGTGTATTTTTTGCACTGAGCATGAAAATAAAAACATGGCAGAAAGTTGCATTGAGCTTCTCTATGCTGTTGTTTAGTTTCTGAATGAATCAGAATAGTAGAATGATTCAGCAACTCAGTCTCTAGTTTTGTCCTTGAATGTGTTTTTAAATGAATTGGTTGACTGAACTCATAAAGACAGTCACATGTTTCATGCCTAAATATAATGTCAAGCTTCTCTGTGCTGTTGTTTAGTTTCTGAATGAATCAGAATAGTAGAATGATTCAGCAACTCACTCATAAAAACAGTCTCTAGTTTCGTCCTTGAATGAATCGGTTGAATGAACTCATAAAAGACAGTCACGTTTCATGCCTGATAGAATAAATTTGTTTAAATGAATCGGTTCAGTGAATGATTCAATGACTCACTCATAATTCAGGTTTTTGATGCAATATTATTCAAGGAACACATTTGAAGCTAACTCTAAGATTAACCAACCGCACTGTGCCTTTTTTGTTTCATGTCATTTTGAAGAAAAAAAGCTTTTCAACAAAAAAACAGCAGTTCAACAAAAAAATCTTACATTTTATACACAATGTTTTTGTGCAATTTCGCTCTGACAGTAAAAAATATTTTCAACAAAGACAGTCACTTGTTTTATGTCTTGAAGAATTAGTTCATTCAAATGAATCATTTCAGTTAATGACTTACCCATAAATCAGGTTTTTAATGCAGTATTCAAGGAACACATTTAAAGCTAACTCTAAGATTAACCAGCAACCAGACTGTGCCTTTAAAAAAAGCTTTTAAAACAGTATTTTAATAAACGATGTTAACAATAAGTATCTTACATTTTTTACACAATGTTTTTGTGTATTTTTTGGTCCAATAATATATATATATATATATATATATATATATATATATATTTTTTTTTTTTTTTTTTTATTTATTTATTTATTTTATTTTTTTTTCCTTGAAAACATGTTTTGATTACCTAAATTCTGCTTCTGGTTAAGGTTATGGTTACTCTTACCCTTTAGGCCATTTCAGAGAAAATATATAATTACTGATATATATATATATTAGGGGTGGGCATAGATTAATTTTTTTAATCTAGATTAATCTAGATTAAATCTTGGAATTAATCTAGATTAATCTAGATTAAAATGGCTAATTTGAATTCTGCTGAAGGCATTCAGAATATGTGTGCTACCCAAATAATGACTTAAAGTCTTTGAGAATGGATCATAAAGCTCATAAAGCTGTTCTGTGATAATTTGTTGATGAAAATAAATTATGTTCAATTAGATGTACTTGTGTTTACTAACTAACTAACACTGACATTATTTTTTCTCCCTATTAGATTGTGTTTTTTTTAACGTCAACACCTACCCAGCCCATTACATGTTACACCGTACTTTTATTTTGACAGGTTGCCGTGAAGTTTCTGTGTCATACAGTATGATATGATGCTAGTTTTCTCAAATGAAACGGTAAAAGTGACACTCACAGCAGTTTGGGAGATTGAGTTTATCTGTTCATGTGAGATGAAAATGTCAAAAATTACCGGGAGCGTCACGTGTGTTTCAGTATGCGTGTAGTAAAAGCTCGTCTCCGCAATGCATACATACAGCTAGGCAAACGGAACATATCGGATTCATATTAAAACGGTCTTTTTGCATTTCAGTTTTCACATACACTAGTCCATATCGCGATTTAAATTAAGTGACTGACCAACATTTGATTTATTAATCCAAAAAAACGACGAATTTACGTGGCATTTCGCGCTATAGTAGATTCGGTTTTTATGAATGGAGGACGACGTGATCCCGTCTGTGTTTAGGCGGAGGAGACTTAAACGCGCGACCATATTCTACAGTCTTCGGTATACATCCGCGTTAAACTATCAAGGTGAAAGTCATCATAGCTTGCGTAGTTTAGACCCAGCTCCCAACCCAAATTTGAGAATAGATTAACGGCGATATTTTTTTTATCGCGCGATAAGAGTTTCACGTTAACGCAGCACGTTAACGCCGATAACGGCCCACCACTAATATATATATATATATATATATATATATATATATATATATATATATACACTGTTCACATGAGCTAAAATAGACTGTTTCAAGACGATAAAATGTTTAACCACACCACCCTGGCTTATTTGCAAAAAAAGTGTTTCAGACAATTAACTTCAGGAACATAAAGTGAATTCGCTATCTGTATCTCCTCTGTCTGTCCCTTTTCTGCTACCTATCTTTTTACTGTCTGGGTATCAGGTGCCCCTCATGCTCCTGCCAAATGTACCAGAATGCCCTGGGGCCCTGTTCAGTCTCTCCAATATATTTATGGGTGCACTATCACATTTTTAATTAGGGGATAACAAGCACAGCCCTCTGCCGGATTTGTGAACTTCACACATCAGATTAGCTTCCCCAACAAGCACCCTGGCAGAGGGTAGGAGCTTATCTTCCACGGCACAGGGGGAGAGAAACGGGGGAGGAGAGAAACAAAGTCAAGTGTCACAATGAGTAAGAAGAAGCAGTGGGGGAGAAGGGTTAGTGTGTTAAAACAGGGTTGTGTATTCTCATAGTGTGTGTGCAAGTGTGGCATCACAACATCTGGAGGACTGAGTCATGGAGAAGGGCTGGCGAAGCGAGACTGCGCAGGTCGTAAAACCCCCAGTGAGACACTCGACAGAGCGGACTGGCTGACATTTAATTATTTCTACAACGTATGCACGCGCACGCTTGGCCTCGCACTCTCGCTCTCTTCCTTTCTCGTAGCTGGTATCGACACCACGCATCTAGTAATGCTTGTGTGCCGCTGTATATGTAACTGAGCTTTGCTAGAACACTGACTTTGCAGTAAATCATCAGGATTAGGAGATTATGGTGTATGTGAAAACGCCTCATACACCAGAGTGTTAACAGAAGTAGAAACTGCTTTCGTTAACAGCTGCAGAAACTGTTTTTATCTGCCGTGTCACAATGGCATGACCAGAGTTCAGTCTGTTTAAGACCCAGGCAAGCTGAGGATAAAAGGTTACGGTGATATATTCATCATACATTAACGTTAGTCGAACAGAGGCACTTAAAAGAGCCAGATGTCTTTTGTGTCACTTAACTGCCTGTTAAATGCCAAAACCTGCTTTGAAGAACATAAATTCCTATAAATAAACAAAATGAAGCAATATGACTACAGAAATACTGAGAATAGAGAATGTTTTAGCTAAGTTGCTGATTTATTTTACAAGAAAAAAATTAAAATCTGAATAAATGCATTTAAATGGAAATTGTAGCCAGTGTGGCTGGTGTATTTCGTAAAAAAAAAAAAATAATAATAATAATACTAATTTAATAATAATGAAGATTGGTCATATGTCATGAGCCCAATCATTTCAATCATTTTAGAGAATTATTCGGTCACAATACATTTTATTTTGAGGAATTGTATTTCCATCATAGTTAATGTTTTCCTGTGAATTAAAAAAGTGAGTTTAAACATTTTAATGCATGTATCTAATTTAATCTCCCAACATTTTTAGAAAATATGTAGATGAAAACCCAGCCAGTGAGACAAGAACTATATATTCTTTAAATAGTTTTTACACACAAATGTATATCGGTCAAAGGCAAAAAAGGGTTTAAGCATAAAAACAATAAGTCTAATGCCACTTTAAATTGTTGTTGTTTTTCTGAAAAAATATTAAAAAGTTTTCTGTTTGATTTAATTGCATTTTTGTTTTTATTCTCCAAAAACTTATTTGAAACCTTAAAAGTAGACACTTTACTTACATGTGTTTTCTATGGACATAAAATCTCTTTTGCAAATTTCTTTTGACATGGAAATCTTAATGTCTTTGACCTATATAGAACTATTTACACATAAGAATTTTTTTTTCAAAATGTCACTATTTCAAATTGTGCTATAATATTGTAAACAATTTTCAAATATGTTTATTATCGAAATACGATTATTAAAGTACGAAGAAAATATTTCTACTTTAAATTTTCACATTTAATATTATTTGCCATTTCTATGCAAAAGTGAAAATTGCTTTATTGCTTATTATATTAGTCAATAACAATTATGCAGCAGTGTCAACAATCCCTGTTCATAAATTCAACCTGCTATCTTTCCATTGTGTTGAGCGAAAACAAGGAGGATCGATTGGGAACTCATTTTCTGTTGGTTCTCCTGAAGACGATTGCTCCAGGGAGGCTAAAACCCACAAAACTTTTGCCTCTTAAATCTAAACAACAAAGCCCCATCCAGAGGACATTATATCTATTACTGTGTCCTCCCAGTGACCGGCCTACAGCCATAGACCCCCAGCTCTCATTTCCACATTAATAGAAGCTAAAAAGCATCTTAAAGCTCCCTGCTTCAAAAATATGAGTAGCCTTCGCCATCTCTGTCCCTCCTCGTCCTTCAGTGTTTTTGGAAAACATGTTAATCTATCCGTCACCCTGGAGAAAGGAACCCGTGCAATTAACCTTGCGCATACGTCGCGAACAAAGCCATGCGTCGAGGAGCCAGGTGCATCTTGGACTTGTTTCCCTCCTGCCACTCTTTGTCTGAGAGATTCCCTTTCACCGCAGCCACTGAGAGTGCATTAGCAGCAGAGTCAACAGTCCTGCCGCTTCCAGCCTCGCACCTGTTATGAGGTGCTGTCTCTCTGGAGGATCTG
>NC_133376.1:27127911-27172763 GCF_049309525.1 Garra rufa
AATCTTGTTTGAGTGAATGAAAAGGACTTTAAATGACTCAACAGTCCTCAACAGATTGGAACAGGGCTATTTCGTCTGAGTTTCAAATATGTTTAAGAACATCTTCTTACAAAATTCTGTTTGGTGCGATTGTTGGTTGAGAAATTACACTTCACATTTAAAGACCATGTAAAGATGCCTAAAAAAATATAAGTGCACACAAATTGCTCTGCACACAGACAGAATTAAACTGAACCTATCGACTGTCTGTCTGCAACTGAGGGTGCTAAATGAATAGTAATGGGTTATAGAAAATATTCAGACATAAAGAGCAGTATTCATTCTGAAACCCACTGGCAGACAGACCTTACAAAACTGAGCTCAACCACACAGATAATGACAGCTATCATCACACAAAAAAATATTCAAAAGAATACACTAATCTTCCTTTTAGCCCTTTAATCCTACACTATTTTTTCTAAACCTTTAAAGGGATCATTTGTACTGTCAGACTGGAAAGTGAAGCTACTTTCTTCCTGACTCTAGCAGATGTGTGCCAGTCTTATTTAACAACATCATTTATTGTACCGTCTGGTTTTTATATGCCACATGAAAGATGTTATTCACGATGACTCAGCAAGTGACCGCAAACAACAAAAACATTCTCCATTTTCTAACTGACCTAGAGATTTCAAACACCAGCAATAGGGAAAAAATGACAACTCAACAAAAACAAACAGAACTAGCACAAAACGACGCCAGCAATCTAACAGAATGAGTGGACAGATTTTGTCTTTCGTCTGTGTCACGTTTGTTACTGAACTGGCTCGGGTGAATAGAATTATTGGACAGGGTCATGTCTCTTTTCATCCTCAGTCAAAACATGTCTCGACTGAGCCAAATCTGTAACATTATATCTGTATTAAAAGACAAGCTGGGTAAATGTTGGAGAGCAGCACTCACATTCAATATAGAGGTTTATCCAAGAGTAGGAAGGGACAAAACCATAACCAAAAATATGGTAAGAACATTCCTGTGTTTTGTGGAAGCCCTTACGCCATGCCTCATTCAGCTCATACATCACATGTGGCCACAAACACTTGTAGCGACCCACAAGTGTGACCCTGAAACAGCCAGCAGGCTGAGAGACAGTATAGACAGGCACATAGGAAGTCATATCATCCCCTAGTGAAGTTTGACAATGAGAGAAAACCATGTACACAACACATTTTCATATCCTTCTGCAAAATGACTGCCCTGCTAGGACAAAACATATTTTCCTAATAAAGATAGAAGGATTAGGTGGATTTAGGCCTATTTTACATCATTCCCCATTTACTTTCAGCGGGTTAAGCAATTTGGTGAATGCTGAACATCTGGTCAGTCTAAGAGAATATGGAAATCCACTTAGAGGAAATTAAAACAAATGGGGGGCCGGGTAATGATTTCATGAGCAATTTCCCATATTAGGATTTCTAATACTTTACAAGAAAAACACATTTTCCCCCACTTGCCATACACATCAATCACATGACACTCAAAATTGCTCGTGGAACCTTGCAAGGACACATTTCCAGACACCGTCTGCGTGACTTTAAAAATACTTTTAAAAATGGAAATGGTACAGATATTCATTTGCCCAGCTCCGCAGTCCCGTCAAACACATCCTCTTAACCCTAAATGAATTAAACCCTCATTAAAAATGCATCTCATTGTTAATCATGTGCATGTGAAGGGCATTAGATATCAATTTGCAAAATGACTTCAAAAATCTCTTTATAGAAATAGTCCTTTGAAAAGGCCTTAAAAACTATAATTAATCAAAAGGTTAGACATGGGTTCTAATGAAAGAGGACTGTGTGCCAAAAAAAGATATGTATGAAAAAAATGAGCAACACAATAGTTCTGCCCTAATCTTTAAAACATACATATGCACTTTAGCTAAGCTCACTCCAACACAATTTCTTTTTCTGTTAAGACACCCAACCAAGCCGCTGAATGGTGTTTGATTACAGTGTTATTGAGTTAATTAATGTTTCCTCTGTCTAATAAAGCATATATGTATTATTTTCATTGCTCATACCCAAACAATCATTACAGCTTTACTTATTTTAATTTGATATATAAAGAAATTATTTCAAAGAACTGCACTATTCTAATATCCTTCTGTAGGTGATCGAAAACAGCAGGTGAGATCTGTATTCAAGTTTAAGGCAATAACAGACAGATGCTGGCAAGATGGAACGCTTACAGAATATAGCCAAACGCGACAAATATATATATAATACTTAACAGACATCAGCATATTCTGCTGTGCAAAGGTTTGGGGTCAGTAAGGTTTTATAAGGTTTATAAGGTTTTATACAAGAAATTAGTACTTTAGGTTTTATATAAGAAATTAGTACTTTTATTAATCAAGGATGCAATGATTTGAACAAAAGTGATGGTTAAGATGTTCACAGTTACAGAAAATATTTTTTTAAATAAATGCTGTTCCTTTGCTAACGTAAGGAAACTTTGTTTCTGTACACAAATGTTGTTTTTCACGAGACTCACGGGTACATGGGCAACGCCGACGTCGTACGTCATCCGCCTGGAACTGCTTCCGTGTACGACTGTTAGCGTAAGCTAGACTAAAGTAATTATTATGTTTTAAATATAGATATTTTCTTACAAGAACACATCGATTCATTACAGGAGGCCTTTAATCACCCACTGGAGCCATGTGAGACACTTTTTATTACGGATGGAAGCACTTTGTTGGACTTGTTTTGGACTGATGAAGAGAAACACCCACCCACTGCAATGATAAAGCATAGGAGAGCCAGAACAACTTTTAATATAACTCCCGATTGGATTTGTCTGAAAGAAGGAAGTCATGCACACCTAGGATGCCTGGAAGGTGAGTAAATAATTGGCTAATTTTCATTTTTAGGTGAATTAACCCTAACTAACCCAAATCTGCATATTACAATGATTACTGAGGGATCATGTGACACTGAAGACTGGAATAATGGCTGCTGAAATGTACATATTTATAGAAAACAATTGTTTTAAAAACATTACAGATCATTTTACCAACCCCAAAGGGTAGAACAGTAGCATAGTTTCATATCCATATTTGAATGCTAAAGAAAGTCTGATCTGTGCTGAATCATTATATAATGCAACTGAATGTCTACGGAGCCAAATGCACAACGGAAATCACTGACATTTCCTCTCTTTAAATCTAGTGATGACTACAGCAGTTCAATGATAAAAGTCTTTTTATGGGCTCTGGCGCAGGGAAAGAGCTAACTTAAGATAAGGTATTCTTACTGCACTAGAGGGTTTGTTATCCACTGTCTTTCCATCTGCATTATTACGAGCTCAGCATTCAGTGCGGTCACTTCTTAGGAAACTAGCATGCTTCAATCATCCTGCGGAAGCACACAGAGTTGAAGTTCTACATGTCATTTTCTCAAATGCAAGGCCGCAGTAAAGCGCTGGGCTCAGTGTGACATTTCAAGTTGGAGCTTGTGAAAAAAGCTTTTGGCCAGAGGCAGGAATTTCTGTCTCATTGTAAGGATCAGAATAGCGCAGTGCAGTGAGTACATCATATCTCTCATGGCAAGAATTTGCCCTGAATTTGCAAGCTGCGTCAGATATCTTGACACTTTTCTTCTTTCTTTTTTTTTAAACCGAATCACACATTTCTTTTCAAAACATGCAATTTACAAGGTTTATACAGTATGCACACAGCTATTGAAATATGGTGCACAGAGGACAATTTGTTCTTCATATCCAACCAGTTTTGCTGTAATGTAAAATGAATTAAGCTACTGTCGACATGGCCTCTTTTCATTTCAGAAATAAACTGAGCAAGCTTGCAAAAACTTAATAGTTAACTCTCAACTCCATTTACTAGGCCAAAGGCAATCTGCCAATCCATTATCTGTCTGCTCTACAAAAGCAGTGAACCTGAGATGCTTATCTTTACATGTGACCTACATCTTCTCTGGCAGGGGCCTGTCAGTGCAGCTTCATACTGCTGTCGAGTTGCTATACACCTGCATGCTCCAGCCAAATTATTCTGCCTGTTTTTTTTTTTAATACACCATACACTTTTATGGCTAGTAAAAAATATTTATGCCGTGTAAACTTCTAAAATCACCCACCATATGCAGGTGTGACAAAATGTTAGTTTTAGGCTCTGCATACACATAATTGATTTATTTTATGCTCTCTCATAACAGCTGTATTGGTTATCGCTGTTGAAATCCCTTTGGTTCTGGCTGAATTTCACACTGGTGTGTTTGGCATTGTAATTACCATTGTTGTCATCAACATTTACTTGACAGATGTCTTCATATTCCTGTCACCGTTTTTCTTAAACTGTGACAGTTACTAAATAAAGACTTTTCATTAAAACATTCTCAGCGACGTCTAATCTGCCCGAACATTTAGTGTGAGCGAACAGGCGGCGACGAGTGTGATTTTTCACAGATGAAGTGTGGCCCTGTCCCTCCATCACCACCCCTGCAGTGCTTAGCGCCGTGTGAAATCGTGATCCGGGCTGCAGTCAGGCCCCGGCGGGGCAGTGGTGCCGTACCTTTGTTCATGTCAATCAGCTGTTTCTTCTTCTGCTGTCTCTCTAGTTTCTCTCGCTCAGCTTTCTCCTTTGCCAGCTTGGCTCTCTTGATCTTCTCCTCCATCTCCCTCTTCTTGTGATTCTCCCGCACAGCATCCTGAAGTGTCAGAAAGAGAGAGGCAATGAAATTAGAGGGCAAATGAGAAGACTGTGGAAGAAAGAAAAGCACAGTTCTATCACTGAAGAAACCCTATAGACAGCACTTTATAATGTGGAGTGATAGACTAGTAACAATGCTGAGTCCATACACAATGAGGATAATTGTTATGTGCAGGCCCACACTGAATCTAAACCTGCAGAACTCCACAGACGTTAAACCTCTGTCATTTATAAAGGGAACAATGCTTTGCATATTTAGATCAGATTAGAGTTCAGTATGTACATGATTACAATTGAGGTTTGAGGTTTACATACACCTTGCAGAATTTGCTAAATGTTAATAACTTTACCAAAACAAGATCATACATAATGCATGTCCACGATAGAAAATAATGGTTGGATTTACCAAAAAAACCCTGTTCAAAAGTTTACATACACTTGATTCTTAATACTGTGTTGTTACCTGAATGATTTTTTGTTCAGTGATAGTTGTTCATGAGTCCCTTGTTTGTCCTAAACAGTTAAACGGCCCGCTGTTCTTCGCAGAAGTCCTTCAGATCCCACAAATTCTTTGGTTTTTCAGCATTTGTGTGTATTTGAAACCATTCCAACAATGACTGTATGATTTTGAGATCCATCTTTTCACACTGAGGACAACTGAGGGACTCATATGGAAATATTACAGAAGGTACAAATGCTTACTTACTGTATGCTTCAGAAGGAAAAACGATGCATTAAGAGCCAGGGGTGTAAATGTTTGAATGGAATGTGGATATGTAAAGTTTTCTTATGTTGCCTAAATATCATATTTTGTTCTTTTAGTACCGCCCTTCAGAATCTACAGAACATACTTACATGTTTATCAGAAGACAAAATAACTCAAATTTACCATGATCTTCAAATTCAAAAAGTTTTAACCCCCTAGCTCTTAATGCATTGTTTTTCCTTTTAAAGCATTAGTGAGCATTTGAACCTTTTTTAATAGTTGAATATAAGTCCCTCAGATGGATCTCAAAATCATACATTCATTGTTGGAAAGGGTTCAAATACACAGAAATGCTGAAAAACCAAAGAATTTGTGGGACCTAGAGGAACAGGAAGTTTAACTGTTCAGGACAAAAAAGGGATTCATGAACAACTATCATCAAAAAAATAATAAATATCAGGTAACAGGTAACTAAACAGTATTAAGAATCAAGTGTATGAAAACTTTTGAACAAGGATATTTTACATAAATTCAACTATTGTTTTTAACTATTCAACTATACAGTATGTAAGCGTCTTTTAATGTGAAATATCTTATTCTGGTCAGTACTTAATAAAAAATAACATGCATTTCTATGATCCTTCCTATTTTGGTCAAATAATTAACATTTTGTAGATTCTGCAAGGTGTATGTAAACTTCCTATTTCAGTATAGGATGAATGAATAAATACATAAATAAATAAATAAAACAGGTCTTCGAATCCCACAACAGGGTTGACCCTGCTATCTGAGGCAAGAAGACATATTGGGTCAGCAATTTTTTTAGATATATTTTTTATAAAACATATGACATAATTTTGAATAATTCATTTGGAAAAAATGACAGTCATTATTGCATATACCACATATGCCCCTTCCTAAATTCCAAAATCTGCACAGAAAATGTAAAGAAAGTTCAAAGATTTCATCTGGGCCTGCTTATCTGCTCTTGAACCAAAGGCACACAGTTGCAGCTTTTATGCTTACGGCGAAAAAAAAACAAAACAATGCGTGTTGAGAAAAGGAAGCAGACAGTGATTGTCTAATTGAACATCAAGATGGCTCCTGATACTGCCGTTGTCCCCACTGAGCTACAATCTCCATACGCATTAATGTGAAAGCAGATAACACAGCGTCCATCCTGGATATTTCCAGCAACTGAATGCCAGGATGTGGTGGCGGCGGCAATGCTGGCGGGGAACCAGCGAGTGGGAGAGAGGCCTGTATACAGAGACACAGAGATATCGTCCTCCTCCTCTCTTCTTCTGTAAATGCCACGGAGGTGTCAGGCGGTATGAAAACGTCGAGAGAGCCGGACGAAGACGCTCAGAGGGCACGGAAAAACAGCAGAGAGGAGAGAATAAGCCACTTCTACATAACCTTTCCAGCACAGCAAAGGTCTCTTCACCCCAGGCCTGCACCACTAACCTGACAGGCCTTGCCTTAAAGGCAGGAATGAGTGTTTTGTGTATGCGTATGTGTGTGTGTGTCTTGTTCTTTCTTGGTACGATATAATGAGTGTGGACAGTCTGGCCCTTTCAGGCTCCCTTAGGGTTTCCGACGTGCGTGTCGTGTTCGGTGCTGAGACACAAGGATCATGGGTACAGTGTGGGAGGAGAAAAGTGCATCTCAACATGGTGGTCAGTAGCGGATCCGAGAACAGGAACCCACACGCTCACTTTTGTTTCTTGAAACGACAAGGACAAGGATGAACAAGAGCAAGAAAGAGAGGGAGAGATGCACCTGTTCCAAATTTGCATTTTGCTGCAAAAATATAAGTCAGCAATGAATAAACACAATACTTGTTCTAATAAAAAGTAATTGAGTCAGCATGCATATGGCTGTCCTTCAAAGAGTGCGAAAAGGATTTCTATATTCATCTATTCATGACACAGAGTGACAACAAACATTAGCATAAACAATTCTTCCTGTTATTGTGATTTCGCATTTTCAAATAGAGTATTATGAAGCCACTGGATTACGGGTCTCCAAAACTGACAGTTCAATCTCAGTCTTGTAATTGGAGATAGCATCAAACTCATTGTCAAGCGTTAGATCCTTAATTGAAAAATCATTTATTCATAGCGACAAAAATAATTCCTGCTGGCAAAAGTTTTTATAAACAAACAAACAATTCTGACTGCAAACACGATTATCTCACTCTCATCAAACATGCAAAACCCTAATTACCATGGCAACAAACATGTTTTCAACCCCTTTTGCCTGGGGCAGTATTTATGATTTTATCAATTTTCTTAATTGTGTTTTAGGTATTAGGAAGCTTTACATGAGATAAACAACACCCAGAGGGAGTGCTTTTGAATATCATTCTCATACCGCCAAACGCTGGCGCCATTGACTACAAAGGACAGGATCGCATTAGCATGTGTGCGATTTGCTGTTTCTGTACGCGGCATGTAAGTTTGTTTAAGAGAATCAAATGCACAATTTAGATCATGATCGTGTTCTCGCTCACGAACGGCCCTGAAGAGCGTTCATCCGAGCTGCACGGTCTCACAGAAATTTGTTTCTCGTGGTCACAGTGCCTCTGACTGTTGCAAATTCAAATCGCATCCCCATCGGTCCTCCCTGCCAGGGAAAGCTGATATCTCATGGCTGCAGATACGCTCTGTGCAAACGGAAGGTAAAGGTTACTTTCAAAAAAAAAAGAAGTAAACAGGAAGGATTGAAATCCACACAAAGTCCTGTGGTTGTCAGCGGTGGCCACCAATCAATACGTTAAGGCAAATTAGGCCGGCTAATTGTGTTTGCACACTAAATAATCCAAAGTCATTAAGAAAGCTGATTACAGGGGAAAAAGTCTTCCTTAAAACTCTTTTGGTTAATTAGAGTACTCAGAATGGGTTATTTAAAAATGAGAGAGATAGCGCTCAATCTGTCTGTCTTTAAAAAGACGATGTTTTTAAAAACATAATTTATTCACACTCATGTCTTTCAAACTTGTAAAAAAACTAAACAAAACACTAACTTTAAAGGGTAACTCCACCCAAGATGAAAATTCTGTCATTAATCATGTAATTTCTAACCCGTAAAAGCTTTGTTTGTCTTCAGAACACAAATTAAGATATTTTCGATGTATTCTGACAGCTATCTGACCCTCTCATAGACAGCAATGTAATTAACACTAGAAACGTAGCAAGGACATCAGTAAAATAATCTGTGTGACATGAGGGGTTCAACAGTAATTTTCCGAAGCTACGATAATACAATTTTTTTTACGCAAAGAAACGACTTTATTCAACAATTTGTCTCCTCTGCGTAACCCTAGCGCCATTTTGGAGAGTATCCACTGAACGCAAACAGCGTATTCTGTTCTGTGTCAGCCACACAGTACGGAATGGAAACACATTGTTTCTATTTAAATCAAAATGTAAATAAATGTAGAAAATGTATTCCGTGTAGCGCAGCTGACACAAAACAGCATTCAGTGGATGCACTCTCCAAAATGGCGCTAGGGTGGTGTGGAGGAGACAAATTATTGAATAAATTTGTTATTTTTGATTTCTTTGATTTTTCTTTGATCTCGAAGCTTTGTAAAATTACGGTTGAACCCCTGATGTCACAAGTTTTATTTTAAAGATTTCCTTGCTACGTTTTTGGATGTTGATCATTTAAATTACATTGCAGTCTATGGGAGGGCCAGAGAGCTGTCAAAATGCATAAAAAATATCTTAATTGTGACTGAAAACTAACTTACTGCATGCGACTATGAAAAAACATTTAAGAAGATTTGTGTTTGCATTAAGGGGAGCTTCAAAGGTTTCTACTTGTTTTTGCAACATGAAGTAATGTATCACAGACATATCTGACAAATTATTTCACAAAAAAGTGTAGAGCGAGTGTAAATAAGAGATTCATTGTGCATTGTAGAGAGCTTCGTTGATTATAATGGAACTTTGTGAGATTACGATAAACTAAGATGAGTGACAGCTTTTAATGATATTTAAGGGAGTTTGTAAATGTTTTACTACAACATTCAAATAAAGTTAATTTTAAGTGACTTACATTGTCTGACTATAACACTATTGCCTGATTTTGCTCTATTTTGTCATCAAAAATGGTCTGAAACAAGTCACAACTGAGTCGCTGCATATCTCCAACAAAACAGCGTTGTTTCGTTTATGAATGAACGTGCATTTTTAAATGAATCTAGTGAGTCAAAGAATCAATTTACTATTCATAAATATTCCTGAATGAATCAGCCGTTCGAATGAACCAAATGAATTATATGAATTAGTAATTAAATCAGTGACTTGCTGCCACCTACTGGCAGATTTAGTTTCATTTTTAAAGTATCTTTTCTAAATCATTTAATATTTCTTTGTTCAAAATTGTATATTTAAAACATTTATCTCAACATGAATTAATGAATTTGATTGCAATCATGCCACGTCTGAGCCTCATTAAACATATGAAAATACACCTACAATACACCTTTCCTTTGTTAAATTCTGTTAATACTGATTTAATTAGATTTTTTTAACTTACTCTTATTCTACTTGTTTTTATTCTGTTGTTTTAATTAGAAATTTCTAAAAGCTTAAACAATACAATTTGTAAAAAAATATATAAAAGATGACATACTTAACGACAATACAAAGGTAAAAACAAAATTCCCCTGTAAATTACTTTAAGGCGTCAAATATCACCTCGTGATGAAAAGGCAAATTTTTGATCAGATTTTTTGATTATTGTTTAAAAGGTGCTCCTGAAATTTTCACTGAGCTCCTAATTTTTTTTTTTAAGTTAGGAGCATAAATTCTTCTAAAAAGAAAATTAAGAGTAAGTGATTAATGACAAAATTTTCATTTTGGGGTGGAGTAACCCTTTATTTGTTTTGACAAAAAAGAGTTCTTTTGTGTTCTGCAGAAGAAATAAAGTCATACAAGTTTGGAACAACAAGAGCAAATGATGACAGAATCGAACGCATTTTCATTTCATTTTTGGGTGAATAATCTTTTTAAAACCCGAACACACAAAACATCTTGAGTGAAGAAAATGTGGGAGGATTTGATCAAATTTGCAGTCGGATGAATCACCAACTAGATCTGCTAATACGAAAGACGATAATAAACAAGCAATTTGCTTCTAACACCAATCAACACTACGTAACCTCCTGGGAAAGGCGCATTTTATGGAAAAGCGCTGTCGTGCAATCTCTAGATTGGTAAGGCGACGCTCGGTAGGCTGCTGTCCACAGTAGTGTTTGCACTACTCTAGGAGAGGGATTGCTGCGGAATTGAATTTGCCAATATGGACTCCATCTACCCCGGGTGTGTTTATGCATGCTGGCAAGCACAGGATAGGATGGTGTCCTTCCAGGCAGCCACTGAGGACTAGATGTCTTTGTAAATATATTCGCCGGGTACATGTGCAGCGGAGTGACACTAAGGAAGCGCGCTCTTGCTTGCAATCCTGCGTTGTGGAGGTGGCTTTGTAGTCTCTCCTGTTTGCCCAACCTCAGAATAGAATACCTGATAGCCTCGTCTGACAAAAAAGGGCGGCTCATCGCACAGCCAGGGTCTCTATAATTCATATTCAATTTTTTGGGGGGTTGGAACCATCATATAAACATTGCCCTACATGCTATGCATACACACTTGGCTTCCGGGAAGAAAGAGAGCGAGAGGAATGGAGTACAAAAATCCACACCACAGATGGGCCTATTTGGCCAAAACAAAATCTACACTAACTGAAGCACGTTTGATGATATTCAAGTTATTTATTTATTTATTGGATCATATCCCCCATTAGTTTTCAACAGGCTGTGAGAGGCCTACAAAATTGCCAAGAGTGAAAAGTGGCCGACGTTGTGTGTGTGTTGACTCAAATATTAGACTAATCTGACAGGACACTCCATTGGGTTTAATTGTGATCGCTCGCAGTGAAAAAGAAACAGCGATGACATCACACTACATCACAATCATTATCATTATTCCCAGGGCCGACATAATAGATAAAGCCAATGGCCCTCGATAACTGTTTTGTGCAAGCGGCACGTATTCGCTCGCTCACTAACGCACACACGTGCGCTCTATTGATTAGCTGAGTCACACTTGTCGTGCACCATCACTGTGGCTCAACCTCTGCTGACTTCATTGGTGTAATCAGTGGCTCACTCAATTAACAAGTGAGACTGTTAGTTCATCACCATCTGCTGCGCTTTGATAAGGCATTAATATACTGATATTCATCCACAGCCGCTAGTCAGGATTACATACAAGACGAAGACGCAGTGGGAGTTTCTCTCTCTCTTCAGCTCAAATCTGGCAACGCACCGGATAAATTGATGGGGCGATCTAAAACAAAATTCACGTGCTGAAATCAAATTTCATTTCTATTGACCCTGAAAAGAAATACAGCTAATGGTTTCTCTTATCTGAGTGTGCGTGCTTCATGAGAACTGGCAGGCGGAGCTTTTTTTTTTGTCCTACCAAATGGATGTGTCACTCAGGCAATTTAACATACAGCAATGTGGGTCATTTCTGAGGATAAATGTTGATAAAACTATGAGGTGCCATAAATATGCTATGGTGGAAGGCATATTATGTGGCGGGCTCTATCATGAATATAAATTTCTTTTATAACCTTTCTCTTTCCCAAAGAGTCACAAAGTACATTTGCAAATATGTGGCTAACATCATGTCATAATTGGACGTGATGTCACAATTAATTATGAGCAGCAAGATTTTAAATCAATGGGATTTGATAGTGGGAGGGGCTTCCTAGCAAAACCAAGTGACCAACAAAATTCTTGTCAGTCTATCATATTACAGTGAAGAAAAAAATTATTTGATCCCCTGCTGATTTTGTACATTTGCCCACTGACAAAGAAATTATCAGTCTATAATTTTAATGGTAGGTTTATTTGAACAGTGAGAGACAGAATAACAACAAAAAAATCCAGGAAAATGTCAAAATTTTATGAAATAAGTGAAATAAGTATTTGACCTTTCACAAAACATGACTTAGTACTTGGTGGCAAAACCCTTGTTGGCAATCACAGAGGTCAGACGTTTCTTGTTGTTGGCCACCAGGTTTATCCCACTTCTCTTTGCAGATCCTCTCCATGTCATTAAGGTTTTGTAGCTGATGTTTGGCAACTGGAACCTTCAACTCCCTCCACAGATTTTCCATAGGATTAAGGTCTAGAGACTAGCTAGGCCACTCCAGGACCTTAATGTGCTTCTTCTTGAGCCACTCCTTTGTTGCCTTGGCTGTGTGTTTTAGGTCAGTGTCATGCTGGAATACCCATCCATGACCCATTTTCAATGCCTTGGCTGAGGGAAGGAGGTTCTCACCAAAGGTTCTCACCCACCCATCGTCCTTTTGATGTGGTGCAGTGGTCCTGTCCCCTTAGCACAAAAACACCCCTAAAGCATAATGTTTCCACCTCCATGTTTGACGGTGGGGATGGTGATATTGGGGTCATAGGCAGCATTCCTCCTCCTTCAAACATGGCGTGTAGAGTTGATGCCAAAGAGCTTGATTTTGGTCTCATCTGACAAACACACTTTCACCCAGTTCTCCTCTGAATCATTCAGATGTTCATTGGCAAACTTCAGACAGGCCTGTACATGTGCTTTCTTAAGAAGGGCGACCTTGTGGGCACTGCAGGATTTCAGTCCTTCATGGCGTAGTGTGATCTTGGTGACTATGGTCCCAGCTGCCTTGAGATCATTGACAAGATCCTGCTGTGTAGTTCTGGGCTGATTCCTCACCGTTCTCACGATCACTGAAACTTCACGAGGTGAGATCTTGCATGGAGCCCCAGACCGAGGGAGATAGACAGTTATTTTGTGTTTCTTCCATTTGCGAATATTCGCACCAACTGTTGTCACCTTCTCACCAAGCTGCTTGGCGATGGTCTTGTATCCCATTCCAGCCTTGTGTAGGTTCTACAATCTTGTCCCTGACATCCTTGGACAGCTCTTTGGTCTTGGCCATGGTGGAAGTTTGGAATCTGATTGATTGATTGCTTCTGTGGACAGGTGTCTTTTATACAGGTAACAAGCTGAGATTAGGAGCAATCCCTTTAAGAGAGTGCTCTTAATCTCAGTTTGTGACCTGTATAAGACACCTGGGAGCCAGAAATCTTGCTGATCGATAGGGGATCAAATACTTATTTCACTCATTAAAATGCAAATCAATTTATAACTTTTTTGAAATGCGCTTTTCTGGATTTTTTTGTTGTTATTCTGTCTCTCACTGTTAATAAAACAAACAAACCTACCAATAAAATTATAGACTGATCATCAGCAGGGGATCAAATATTTTTTTCCTCATTGTATACCTGGTTATGATAAAAATATCATTCCTAAAATACACCACAAGAGCCCTCAGCTTTTACTAATGCATTATAAGCTTGGTTGGCCTTCTGAATTTTTTTGTACAAAAAAAAACAAAAAACAGGAGGAGTAAAATGCCACAAAGGGAATGTTCATGGTGCCACTGGACATCCAGCTATGTTTGTGTTCTCCACTAGCTCTGCTCTTTCCAGCATTGAAGGCTAAATCAGTGATAACTTATTCATAAAGAGCTATTGCTTGAGAGAATAATTTATTTTCATAGATGCCCCTTTTACAGCCGTTCAACGCTGCATCCTGGAGGGAGCGCCGTGTCATGTGTTGCTAGACTTTGATCAGGGTGAATGAAAGTTGGTTTTTAGATATGCTTGTGAGAGAGGGGTGAAAAAGAAGCCACAGACAAGGAGACCTTGCCATTCACTGTAATGGGTTTTGAAGACTTTGAGCATACCTTCTGGACATCGTGTTATCCTTTTTTTTTTTTTTGCTGGAGGGGAGATGAAATATAGGCAGAAGCGGGAGAAATGAAAGAACACTTAAATATATATGTGTAAAAGAATCTCCAGAGACAGCTTTGTGTGGAGGCATTTTGTTCTTCTCCGCAAGCCCATATAAATGTTCCATTTTCAAATCAAAATGACCCCAATCCCAGGGTGCCCTTAGCACAATGAAGCTAAAACACAGTGTAAATGTTCTTTGAACTGGACTGCAACTGGAGTTTTTCATGCAATGTTCTCCATTTAGTAGAATTGCTCAGCATGGAGGTTTCATCATGTTCAGTAAGCAAATGTTTCTTGTGCTTTTTGTGCAGGCTGCATAGAAAATAATATTTTAGCAAAACTTGTATGCAAAATATTAATGAACTTTACAGAAAATGTAATATACATATAGTTGAGGTCAACAGTTTACATACATCTTACAGAATGCATGTTATTTAGTTAGTACTGACCTGAATTTCACATAAAAGACATTTACATAGTCTACAAGCAAAGATAATAGATGAAATTATAAAAATTACCCATTTCAAAAGTTTACATACACTTGATTCTTAATACTGTGTTGTTACCTGAATGATCCAGAGCTGTGTTTTTTTTGTTTGTTTGTTTAGTGATAGTTGTTCATGAGTCCCTTGTTAGTCCTGAACAGTTAAACTGCCCGCTGTCCTCCAGAAAAGTCCTTCAGGTCCCACAGATTCTTTGGTTTTCAGCATTTTTGTGTATTTGAACCCTTTCCAACAATGACTGTATGATTTTGAGATCCATCTTTTCACACTGAGGACAACTGAAGGACTTATATGCAACTATTACAAAAAGTTCACTCACTGATGCTTCAGAAGGAACAATGATGCATTAAAATCATGAATTTGAAGATCAGGGTAAATGTAACTTAGTTTGTCTTCTGGGGAACATGTACGTATCTCCTGTAGCTTCTGAGGGGCAGTAGTAAATGAAAAAATATGATATTTAGGCACACATCCTCATTCCGTTCAAAAGTTTACACCCCTGGCTCTTAATGCATAATTTTTCCATCTGAAGCATCAGTGAGTGTTTGAACCTCAAATACACAAAATTGCTGAAAAAAAAAACAAAGAATTATGGGGCCTGAAGGATCAGTTTTTCTCTTGTGGACTATAAGTAAATGTCTTTTATGTAAAATATCTTATTCAGGTCAGTAACAAATAAAAAATAACATGCATTTTGTATGATCCCTCTTATTCTGGTAAAATAATTAACATTTTGCAGATTCTGCAAGGTGTATGCAAACTTTTCACTTCAATTGTATAATTGTAATGATTATAAAATATCAATATTAAAGTATGACAAAATATGTATTTTAAAATGAATATTTTACATACAAGTTAAAAACGTGTACGTTAAAACACTCTTTTTAAAATAAATGAATTTGTATGCAAAAATATGAATAATTAAATAACAAATAAAAAATAAAAAAATAATAATTTTACACCCACAATTTAAGCCTTTATTTTCTGTAAAGGTTATTCATATCCTCCATAAAAGTTTTCATAAAGTTTAATTTGTATAATCCTTTAGACCCATTTAGATTATAATAAGCAAATACATGTCAGGCTCTAAGTACCTAAAAAAATCAATTAGCTTAGAATCTCATATCTTCTTTGTACAGTGAGATGTACTTGAAACGCCTCTCTTGGTTTCACACTCAGTCTGAATAAATCCCATCCTATCAGCAATAACCTAGTCCTACCTGCCTGAACCCAAAGCAGGGACTTTTTTTTTTTTTTGTGACAGGGAGGAGGCGTTGCCTTGATATCCGCCAAATACAGAAGCTAACGAAACTCTGAAAGGATAAGAAGCTTCTGAGACTCTTTTATCTGCATAGGAGCCACACGTTTGGTAATACATTATACATTCCATTCTCAGCACAGTTTATGTATGCTTTAATCTGCCCAATAAGCCCGTCCTTCCATCTCCTCAACCCCGTGAGGAAAATGTCTTTATCAAAAGTGATAAAATAAGCTAAATCACCACATGCACTTAAAACAAGGCCAGCAGCTCTAACTTAAAACTATGTACTGATAAAAACGGTGTATATATACACAGAAGAGAAAGTGATGAAGTTCAAAAGAGACTTGTGCCAAAGCAATCCTAAACTTAATCATACTGCTATCCAGTAACCATGACCTGTGCCATCTAGCTGTGGAGAAAGCATTGGAAATATTAATTAGAATATTATCTGCTCTTGCTCTCGAAGACTCTTTTGGAAAGCCAGATTTATACACATTAGAGAAAGAAGAGAAAATATTCTACTCTCTTCAACCTTGAGAAGTGCAAAGAAGCACTCTGCTCAGGCTGAACAGGTGACAGTGCTGCCGTACTCACCATGAAGAGGTTGCGGAAGTTAGCCAGGTCTCCGAAGAAGTCCTCGATGCTGACGGTGTGGGGGTCGAAGGCGAAGTAGCTCCCTAGGCTCTCGTAGAGCTTCTGCATATTCTTGTGCATGGTGGAGAGCTTCTCGTACTGCTCTCGCGAATGCTTGGAGAAGCCGTGAGAAGGTTACGGTTAAGGAAAGACAAGCATTGCATTGATGTAGCTACCTTAAAACACATTGACTTGCACAGTGATGGATAAACATCGACAAACAAAGCAACTAGCTGCCCTCCAAATCCTGTCCACGCTCGTTCAACAAAGAGGTCACCTACGGAAAATTGAGAAAAACCACTGCTTCTCTGCAGAGGTCAAGCGAGACAAACACAGGCATTCAATAACCTCTCTGTCTAAGTTTGGAGTCATTGGCAAACTGAGCTATTAGCGCCGGTGCAGGAGTGATAGAAGAACGTTTCATAGTCTGGGGGACTAACACAGATGCTGGAGGGAATAGCTGATTGCAGTCATTGTTTCATTGTTTCTCCCAACAAGAGCGGGGTCATCGTGCGCCGAACCCTCGTGAGAGATGCGCTCTGTAATTTAAAGAGCAGATGAAGGCAGGTTCTCTCACTGAATGGCTATTGACAGCTCCTGATGGGGATGTGCTATCTTGCAGCTCACGAGGCACACGTGGACTCGTAAACCACACACACATACGTAAACAAACAGGTAGCACGCGTCAATAGAGCCTCGCTTTCTTTTTGCCATTGCTAATAAAGCCTCACGCCGTACGTAGCTGCATGTATTCAGCCTCCTTTTCCAGGCGATTGTGTTTCCTGGATTCAAAGTGGTGCGGATGACCCGGGTTTGCCCTTTTGAAGGAACAGAGAGGCTATATCAAATCCACGCCTGGCATTTTATTCAAGCTATTCATATCAACTGCTCAGACGTGAGCCAGATTGTTTAACAGCCATTATAGGATGAGAGTGCTGTCCCAAAAAACATCTCTTTGCAACAGGTTGAATGGAACCATCAAAATCTATTCTTTTTATGTTTTCTGATTGAGAGGAATGGTACAATACTTTCTCTTATCCTAGTTTAAAATGTAGAGTTGACCATGCCAGTCATAGCTTGAGTTTCCCATAAGGTGTAAATATTATGGCTCTGAGATGCTGTCAAAATATTTTTATGTTTGACAATCATGCCGAGACAGAAACAATGGACCAGGGGAACTATCTTTGTCCATCTAATAGCAGATGGGAAGAGTGTTCAGGAAACCTGCAAGAAAATTATCATTATTTATCATTACAAATTCATTTGGTGACCCTAGTGGCACAAAAAAAAAACAACATTTCAACTTGAAAAGAGTTAAATTATGAATGTTTCGTCTTGTACAGTAAACAAAGGTTGATTTCTTGTTCAACATCCATATAAATGTAACTAAAACTTTTATGTAAAACATTAAGGTATTTAAATGAGTAGTTCACTTCCAAAACAAAAATGTACATATAATAATCCAAGATGTTACTGTCTTTCTTTCTTCAGTCGTAAAGAAATTATGTTTTTGAGGAAAACATTTCAGGATTTCTCTCCATATAATAGACTTCTGGTGCTCTGAGTTTGAACTTCCAAAATGCAGTTTCAATGCAGCTTTAAAGGACTCTAAAAGATCCCAACTGAGGAAGAAGTGTCTTACAGTGTCTTACATTTTAACCTCAAATGGAAATCTCCCATCTTATTTTCTCCTCCAACTTCAAAAACGTTCTACATCGCTGCAGATATAGAAAATACAGACCCAGTGTTTAAAAAGTGAACATGCAAAGAAGGTCAAACACCCTTTACAAAAAATGTAAAACAATGCTGTAGTCATGAACCGGAATAGACAACATTCACGCAGAGCTAGACAAGATGAGCATTTGAGGTTAAAAAGTGTATAAATTGTAAATTTTTTTTAGAAAATAACCAATCGTTTCACTAGATAAGACCCTTCTTTCTTGACTGGGATCGTTTAGAGCCCTTTGAAGCTGCACTGAAACTGCTTTTTGGAAGTTCAAACTTGGGGACACCATAGAAGTCCACTATGCAGAGAGAAATCCTGAAATGTTTTCCTCTAAAAACATCAATTCTTTACGGCTGAAGAAAGAAAGACATGAACATCTTGGATGACAAGAGGGAGTACATTATATGTAAATTTATGTTCTGGAAGTGAACTACTCCATTAAATTGTAAACCTAAATTGAATAGAGAGTAAATGCATTAATTTTCTGTGACACTTCTGAACACAGATTTCAAAATGTGAAATAAATGTATTAAAATGTATGAAATTAAAACACATTTAGAAAAAAAAAAATATATATATGTAAATTACACTGATTGCTGGGGTAATTATCATTCTATCATCTCATTAACCCATTTCATCATTCCATTCAATCCTTCCAACAGTTAAAAAGCCTTCATAATTATATATGCAGTATGTGCCTTGAATGGTGTGTTAAAATTAAGTAAAGAGTAGAATATGAGAAAAATGTAGTTACATTGCTACACAAACTATACTGTATTTTCTCAGTCCCAGACATTCACTGCGGGAGCCCTAAAAGCCACAATAGAAGCTGTGTTTGAGCCTGAATACCTGCAATAGTGTCTGAATGTGTGCACGTCTTTGTCCTTGGGGCTGAGTTTTATTAGCTCTTTTGACAAGTGCAAAATGACTTCCTGTTTCTTTTAAGCTGAAAAATGAAGCAAAAATCCTCAACAGGTTGTGGAGCGTTTTCAACCCCACATACTTTAATATCTTGTCTTGGAGCAGGCTCTGCTTAAGACGAGGAATGTGGATATAGTAAAATCAAAGCGATAGAGCTTTGAGGTTTGGTCTCGATTGGATACAGCGCCAAAAATACTGCCGGTGCCTGAGAGAAAGTGTTCGAGTATATGTGGGTGTGTTTGACAACAGCTCATCACAGTCATACGTAGTTCCACTGGACTGGGCCGAGCCCTCACCGGCTATTATTTCCACATCAAAGATTTGTCACATTGACAACGGCTGACATGCACGGTCCAATATCAGTCCCGGCTTCTCCTCCAAAAGCAATTCCTTCAACTCTTTCTCGCGATTTTTCTTTGCCTCAATCTCTCTCTCTTTTCCGTTACCTCCGTAAGAACTTTCAAAGTACACTCTTCACGCTTCTTTGTCACCCGTGTCACCTCTGCTTCACATGCTGGGGTGGAGAGAAGTTCCTGGATAAAACATTATTCGCTGCCTTCTCCAAAGCAACCGCCTTCTGTTGGTTCTCTCTCTGTTTCTCTCTCCAGCTGTCCTCAAAGCAAAGAACAAACACAAGTTTCCCCAGCAACATCCCATATTTCACTATACAGAAAGGATAGCGTTCCTCCCTTATAGAAATATGTTCCTTTTTTTAGCTTTCCGTACAAATAAATAGTCTCTGCTAGATGTTCTGACATGACAGTGCTAGAAAAATAGTGTAAAACTCCCTTTAACCTCATTACTTTACAAAACTACTTTAATGAAATTCCAACAAGGAAGCCCAGAGAAGAGATTCCGCACATCATCCATTCAGTACATGATAAATGTTTAAAATTCCGTGAGACGGTGTGAAAAACAATTGTCTTAGTCTAAAAAATGGCCAGAAAGTGAATTCCAAACACTGCCACCTCTGAAGACTGCCATAAATTACCTTGTTTGTTTACCTGTGTGCTTGTATGAGTGAATAAAATGGTGCATGGCTCCCTTAGGCAAGGCCAAAAAGCCTCCTTAATAAATCTCTCCTAACCCACTTCCATTAATGTTTATTTAATGCTTTTCTATGTGCCTCCTGGCTCTATGCTGAAAGGCAGCAACTAAGCTTTTAGTGTGGATTGACTTTACCCCTCAAGCCCCACAGCCAAACTACATGCATCCCACCTCAGCTCGGAGTGGAAGGTGGCCGCACTCTCGCCAGGCCGGCAACAGGGACCGCATTCATGGATTTAGAGCACTCGTCCAGGCAGATAGCTTTTTTTGGTGGTTTATGGACAACTAATGGCTTACTGTCGGGAGACAGAGGAATGAAAAGGTATTTCCAATAGTGATATGGCAGTTGTTGGTGTTGGAAATACCACAGACAAAGAATGGCTCTGCAGTGTATGAGAGGGTCTCTGTTTGCCACATGTATTGATCCATAGAAAGTTGAATGCACTGTTCTCCACATATTAAAAGGAATAGTTTGCTAAAAACATGTTCTGTCATTATTCACTCACCCTCATGTTGTCCCAAACCTTCATTCTGTGGAACACACATACACACACACAATTGAAGTGAGGTCCAAACAATGACTTGCACTGACGCATCATATGGGCAAAAAACTAAACAAAACAGAGACATTCTCTCTCTCTCTCTCTCTGAAGAAAGCAAGCTATACAAGTTTGAAACAACATGAGGTGAGCGAATTTTTAAGTTAACTTAAAAAAGAACATTTTATTTACTGCTTTAAAGTTTTCAGATTCCACACTCCTTTCCTGGATTGATATTCCAATCAATCCTGCTCTAAAATAAGTTTGTTACACACACACACACACACACACACACGCACGCACGCACGCACGCACGCACGCACGCACGCACGCACACATAAATAATGAACTTACTCCAAGCCATATACATAAACTGCAGTTCAAAAGTTTTTGATCAGTAAGTTTCTTTTAAAATGTGTTTTGAAGAATTCTTATATGCTCATCAAGGCTGCATTTACTAAAAAAACGTAATACTGTGAAATATTACTACAGTTTAAAAAAATGGTTTTCTATTTTAATATATTTTTAAAATATAATTCATTCCTGTGATACAAAGCTGCATTTTCTAACAATGTAAGTCTTTGCTATTACTTTTTATCAATTTAACACATCCTTGCTGAACAAAAATATAGATTTGTTTCAAAAAAGAAAGAATAAAAATGTACTGACCAGAAACTTTTAAATGGTAGTTTATATTGTTACAAACGATTTGTTGTTCTTTTTAACTTTTTATTTATTAAAGAATCCTTAAAAAGTATTGCAGGTTCCAACTAAATATTAAGCAGCACAACTGTTTTTAACATTAATAATAAATCAGCATATTAGAATGATTTCTAAAGTATCACGTGACACTAAAGACTAGAGTAATGATGCTGAAATTTCAGCTTTGCATTTGCATCCTGTAAGAGATACTGCAAGCGGAGTGATACAAATGATCTGTTATACAATATAGAAAGATAGATGGATAGATGGATAGATGGATAGATAGATAGATAGATAGATAGATAGATAGATAGATAGATAGATAGATAGATAGATAGATAGATAGATAGATAGATAGATAGATAGATAGATAGATACATGGATAGATAGATGCATAATATGCACATGAAGAGTTCATTTGCTAAAAGATAACTCCATTTTTACAAATTTTCAAAAATCATATTTTTTTATTCTGCATTTCAATTAATATCAATCTAACTGCAGTTGGGTTGTTTTGTTTAAATAAAAATAACTAAAAAAACAATAAAACACAATAAAAACATGGTAACACTATAAAGAAAAAAATGATTTATGAAAATGAATAAAAACTGTTTTTGCAAATGAACTCTTCATATATATAATATACACATACATACAATTTATCAACCATATGATACATTCGCCTAAATTTTGGAGTTGATGGTAAATAAACAGTGAGATGGCACTGAATGGCACTTACTGTGTACTTGCATCATTCATGACAATGAAAATGAACAGTGCCTCCCTGACTGAAGGACAAGGTGTTCAGTAGATTATGCAGTAAAAAATAAAGGGCCGCCTCATTAACATTCATCTCCACGAAACAATCTGAGTGCCAAATAATGACACTTCCCTTCAGGCAAACATGAATAAAAATAATAGAAGCCCCATACCTCCTGAACCCGAAGAAGAGTTTTATCTGTAGCATGAAAATATTGGAGAAGAAGAAGAAGAAAAAAGTTGGGTTCACTGTAAACCATGAAAATAAGTTGAATTGTACCAAATTGAACGTCACAGTTCTCTAAATTCTTTGAGGGTTTCTGGACAGCATCCAAAGTAATTAACACAACACCTTGGATGAGGATCAACAGAATGCCACCGACAGGCTTTCCGCCACACGCCTTCCAGCACGCTACCATCGCAGTCCTGTCTGCTCTTAAAAGCTGCCAACACAGCCATGACTGTCAGATAGTATCTCTGCCGCCTCTTCCACGTGTAATTATGCCGTATTGTGCAGCTGTACAAGCAATCAAGCGTTTGAACTCAATCAAAAACTTCGCTCAGACCCTGTTAGGGTACCTCTGGAAAATTTGGAGAGCACGCTACTGATTAATGGTCTATTATTGACAGAAACTCGAGCCTAGCATGCTGTGATTCGAACAGTAATGAGAACAGCCATGGCTAAAACAATTTTTTTAAAAGGGGAAAAGTAGGTAATTGCTCAGGCAGTAATGAAGCTGATGAGCGGTGAGATTTTGATGACTCATTTTGTGCGGCTGTGGAATATATGAGCAGAAAGGAAAAGAATGGGACACGTTTCTGCCGATTCACCCGTTCTGAATTGTACACAAGATAGGGAGGCACATTGATTATTCTCTCTGAAATTGAAATGAAATAGAGGCCTTTGCGCTACGCTGTAGACAGACGACTGCTTGTCTAGGCTAACGTCGCATTCACTCAGACGTGTTAAGAACCATTTTGAGTTGCGCTAGCTGGGTAGGTTTTTAGATTTATCTGACAAAAACAATATTATGTACGAAAAGGGGATTTCAATGGACTCTCAAATCTGATTTTGTATTAAAGGCCTGCTTTCTAAAATATCATATCATTGAAATATCATTTTTAGTTTTACAATGTATTATTATTATTATGGTAACACTTTACAATAATGTTCTATTAGCTATTAACTAACATGAACAAACAATGAACAATAGATTTATTACAGTATTGTTAATATTAATTAAAAATCAGTTAACAAGCACAAGATTTGATTTTAATAATGCATTAGTAAATGTTAAAATTAACATTAACAAAATGCTGTAGATTAATAAAAGTGCTACTTTTATTATATTTTCTGTTATACTGGGACAACAATCTTAAAAATAAAAAAAATAAAAATAAAAATTCTTCCATTGTTTACTCACTTTTTTCCTTGCAATTCTGACTTTTTTTCTTCGAACTGTGAGATATAAACTCACAATTGCAAGTTATAAAGTCAGAATTGTTCAAAATAAATTCAGTTTGTATCTCATAATTCTGACTTTTTTTCTCGCAATTGCAATTTTGTATCTCGCAATTCTGACTTTTTTTTTCTCAGAATTGTGTGATATAAACTTGCAATTGCGAGTTATAAAGTCAATTTAGAAAAGTTTGTCTCACAATTCTGACTTAACTCGCAATTGCAAGTTTATATCTCACAATTTTGACTTAATTTCTCAGAATTGAGTTTATTTCTTGCAATTCTGACTTTGTATCTTGCAATATCTCGCAAGTTTGTATTTCGCAATTCTGACTTTTTTCTCGCGATTGCGAGTTAATATCACACAATTCTGACTTTATAACTCGCAATTGTGACTTTATATTGCACAATTCTGACTTTTTCCTCATAATTGCACGTTTGTATCTCGCAATTCTGACTTTATAACTCACAATTGCGAGTTTATTCCATGCAACTCTGACTTTATAACTCGCAATTGTGACTTTTTATCCCACAATTTTGACTTTTTTTCTCACAATTGCGAGTTAATATCACAACTCTGACTTTATTTCTCAGAATTGCAGTTTATATCTCATAATTTCTCAGAATTGCAAGTTTATATCTCACAATTCTGACTTTTTTTTCTCAGGTCTGAGAAATAAAGTCCGAATAGTGAAATAAAAAGTCGCAATAACATTTTTTCTTCTTTATTTAGTGTCAAAAAAGGGCTTCCATACTAATGTCATTCCAACCAGTAAGATATTGTTTATTCTCTGGATCATAACAGGTATTTTGAATCATGTCTAAATGTTTTTTTTCTCTTTTCAATGCATTTGTTAAAAACACTACTTTTAGCTACTTTTTATTTTATAAAAACTGATTTGAATTGATTTGAAAATCAAACATTTATATAAATAACTATTTTAAATGCATTTAATATTTTAATTGATATTTTCACTTTTTTAAAAGCTATAAATCTTGTACTGAAGAATCATCTGGGAAACATTTACTTTCTAGTTGACAGCACATATCTTAAACTTATTAAGCAAAACATTTAATACCTTAAATTAAAGATCAAGCAGGCCTTAAAATACTTACTTTAAAATCTTTCTTTTCTATTAACGTTCTGCAAATGCCATTGTTTAAAAACCCCGGACATAGCCTACATTCACACTGTACATTTTAGAATACAGTCATCACACTTGTTTCTAATCTAAACGAATGTTAACGTATTCTGTGTGGTAGTACACACCTACAAGTGAGAGCTCACACAGGCCCGCAGACATGCGTCAGCGGGCACACACAAACAGACACGAAACAAATGGAAATGAGGTATTTTAACATCCACACCTTCATTGGCACTCAGACTCTCTCAATTCTCTTATCAGTGAGTGGAGCTGACAGCCGAGAGTGAATTCTGCATGCAGATCAGATGTGTTGCATCAGCACAAGTCTCCTCCTGCAGGCTGTGTGTTCAACACTCCCGCATTAACCTACAATACTGGGGGTCTAATTTCACCTCCACAAACAGGCTAGTAATTAAAGCCTCGGCCCCCGGCAATAATCGGGATGTGATGTGTCGATGGAAACGGAGAGGCGGCGGATAAGTGAATTCCGTCCTCCTCTTGCCTCGCAGGTGAGGTCGGGACCTCTTGTCACATCACGCTCCCTGTCACATCAGCACGGAGAGGCCCTCTCTTCCTCTTCATTTGAAAAATTAAAAGCGGGATTCAGAGTCAATTTCACTGTCAATTTATTCTGCATCTCTGCAAATGAAATATTTATGGATCTGGGAGATGAGTCTCCGATGCTTCTCGCGCCAGTATCCAGATGCATGTGAAGTGGAGCTTGTGGAGAGCTGTCCAAACAATCATCAAAACTGCAGGACAGAGCAAACAGTGAGTATGAGGGGCAGGCCAAAGTGAAAAACAGAAGGGAAAAAATGGATTTCAGCATCCCGCGCCTACAGGTGAACTAACAGCACGACTGTGGCTTGGCACATAAAGAAACCTTAAGGCTATGTGTTGATTAGCTACACCAACACAGCAATGCCGTCAAAGGAAGTGTGAAGTTTTCAGAAGCTGAGGGGGGTTTTATTCTGGAGGGGATCCGGACTAAAGCAGCAAGCTCCAGAACATCATATATGTACATGTAATGTGCTTCAGTGAAGGTCATCTTTCATATCAGTGCTGTTGGCTCTGCTGACCTGATCTTGACACCAACAGATGTGCTACGTCTCACACATTCTCCAACGGGTACAACAAGCTCTGTTTTTTTTTTTTTTGATGTTGGTGCCCTGTCACATTATAATAATCTTTTGAAGAATGAGCAAATTAAACGATATATAAGGACAAATTCAATTTAATAGTGAACAAAGACAGGATGTAGGGATTCATTGAATTCATATCATACCTTGATAACTTACTGTAGCATTAAAATGTATGCTTAACTGTTACAAATAATGTGGTAAATGAAAAGTCTGAATCAAATATTGGCTATTTGTAAATATATTTTACTTCCTTACTGTTATTTTCCATTTGACAGGTGGTAAAAATAAATAATAATAATAATAAATCATATATTCATATTATATGAATAAACAGAACATTCTCAATACAAGTCCTTGGGTGTACAATTGCAAAAATACTACTAAGATAACTGTCGTACACCCAAGGGCTTACACTGAGAAATTCTCATTTGATTATTTTTTTTTCGCCTACATTTTTACTCTACTTGCTCAAACTAAATCACAAGGACATGACAAGGACATATGATGTTTAAATGTTTTTTTTTTTTTTTTTTAATAAAAAAAAGTCTGACAGAATTTTGAAAAACAACTTTTTTTAAAGGGACATCGGACACAAAATTCACTTATACAGTTTAGGGTCAAACATCAACATACATCCCCCTTTCAGAATCTGCGAAATGTTAATTATTTTACAAAAATAAGATGGATCATACAAAAAGCAAGATATTTCATGTAAAATATGTTTACATATAGTCCAAAAGAAAATAATGAATGCTGATAATTAAAAAATAACCCTGTTCAAATGTTTACATACACTTCATTCTTAATACTGTGCTGTTACCTGAATGATCCACATCTGGTTTTTTTTTTTTGTTTGTTTGTTTGTAGTTGTTCAATTACTTGCCCTGAACAGGTAAACTGACTGCTGTTCTTCAGAAGAATCCTTTAAGACAGGGGTTCCCAACCTTTTTTACTCCGGGGCCCCCCTCCTTCTCCGGCCAATTTTGCAAGGCCCCCCTATGCCTGACATGTCATCTTATACTGTACTTCCACAGTAAAGAAAAAATAATTTATTTTTAAAACTTTTTTATTAACCAAAACATTTGTTTTGCCTTAATTATTCTTCTACTGCATGTTATTAAAAAAACCCTCAAAATTCAAATAAAATTTAAATTAAAACTTCAAATAGCCTATACCTTATAATCTTTAAAGAAAACCTCTGCTCAATTCTAACTTTTAAAATTATTTTACTTCAGACATTCTTTACAACTTAAGAGTACTTTTTCTTAAATAAGTGAACCTGCTCTACAACAGGGAGATACCAAAAGACCACTAAACCTATCCCTTTGAACTTGACTGACTGAATAGCTACTGTTTGTATCCATTAAAAAAATAATACACGAATTCAAACTACAGCAAATACATTCTAAATCTGTTGAAACACATCGATGTGAAGGTTCGACCAAGACGGGATCAGTGAACTCTGTCAGTGCGCGCCTGATGCTCATCAACACCGAGCCTCACTCCTCTTCTATGGGTGAGCATCTATTATAAAACACTCACATTAATTTGGACAACTAGGCAAATGTTTGTAATTTCACGCAAAAATACGATAGTGTTCAGAGCCCCGAGAGCACGCATAGTTTGTGAATCAATAGCAGACTTATGCGTGTCTCATGCACGACTCTGATTTACACGAGACATTAGGCACGCGCAAGTTCGTTATTATGACACTAATCGTTTTTACCTTTTACCTTTACGACGGTTTGCTTCATGCATGCAGCCGAGAGATGTAACATTAGTTTGCGTACAGCATTTGGAAGTTTTGAGCCGCCATTCAGTCTGTATTTAACAGTGCGATGAGGCTTGCTGCGCCGAGTCTGAAGCAATCAATCACAGAACACGAGAGAGGCTGTGCGTTTATTATTCTCATTTAGCGCATTAATAATGAAATTAAACAATTATAGGATAATATTTACATTAATTTTAAGATATCTCGCGGCCCCCCTGGAGGATCACTGAGGCCCCCTAGTGGGTCGCGACCCCCCGGTTGGGAACCGCTGCTTTAAGAAACAGCATCCTTTTTATAAAATCTACTATTGTTTTCTCTTGTGGACTATATGTAAACATCTGTTATGTGAAATATCTTATTCAGGTAATGACTAAATAAACAATAACATGCATTTTGTATGATCCTCTAATTTGGTAAAATAATTAACATTTTGCAGATTCTGAAAGGGAGATGTAAACTTTTGGCCTCAACTGTATATGGCGTTTGCATATAAATGTGTCTTAAAACGTGTGGACACAACCACCATACAATGATAAAAATCCATTCGCTCCTTTTTTTAGTCCCCCAACCACTAACTGACTGTCCCATTTTTGCATATTTTTGCCCTTAGCCAGTTGTACGCAGTCCGCCATTTTCTCCACGCTTAAGCAGCTGTAGTGACAACAAAGTCTCGCAAGCAATGCAGGTGTTTTGTAGTTGGATGTAAAAGTGAGCATAAGAGTTTTCATTTTCTCCCGACATCAGAGTCTCTGAGGACTCTTGAGTGGATTCGTTTTGTTTTTGAATGGTAACCTTTTCCATGCACCTAAATTTGTTTATGTCTACGTAAATCATTTTACTCTAGACTGCTTTCTCAATGAGGCACAATTCAAAGTAGGTTTTGCTAAAAAGTTAAAACTCAAGGATGGATCAGTACACAAGTACACATGTTCATGATTCAGCTTCACTTCTAGAAGAAGTAAGTCTTACACTTTACATTTTTATGTTTATTAGCAAATCGCCTTTCCTCTTCCAGGGAAGAGAGGGGGTGGGGTGAACAGAGCTCATTAGAATTTAAAGAGACATGCACCATGCACAGGTCGCTGTAAACATAACTGTTTTAGGCAAGCTAAATCTGTGTTGTTTTACACAACCACTAAGGAATGTTAACCAAAGTATGTTGCAGCCATTTCATGAAGACCCTAAAAAATCAATCATCAATCCAACTTGTGGAAAATGGGCGTCTTTTGAATGGCATGGTACATAAATACTGACACAAATGACTAAACAACCATTTGGACATATTCTTTGCAAAAGGAACTACTACAACTGATCACGTCCTGATTTACTTCCATTTAAAACAACCCTTCCTTTGGTGTCCTTTGAAGGAGTACTAATTCCAGATCTGTAATAGGTGCTATTTTACAAACTGTGCCCGAAATCTATCCTATAGCCACGTACACGGTGCACTCGATAGTATCCCTCAGGCAAGATGTTGCTTATGCTATAGGTGCCTCATCTCAGTGAATCTCCAGCATGCCTTCACCTGCTAGTAATTAAGTTTATCACTCCTAACAAACTGCTCTGTGATTACATGAATTACACAATTGGTTTCAGCGATTGCTATCATACAGCTCCTGAAATGAGAACAATTGCAGGCTTCTTCATTTTAATTGAAAACCACATCGGCATACAGCAGGCTGCTCTGAGAGAGAGAGAGAGATACTAATACTGTGAGGTAAATCACTGAGACAGAAGGGGAAAAAGATGGAAGAGGAACTGTGTGGGTTTAAATGCCTTAATGGTGGCACAAGCTATAGCCTAGCTGGTTAAAAGCAGTAGTCTAATAAGGTATACCCCCGATTTTACCTTTCCATCAGTGATGGTGGTTCAAATGAGCATGAGAGTGGTTCTCAGGAGGGTGGTTAATATATTTCCTGAGCATGCCTGTAATCAAGACTAGTAGGATTGTTCTGATGGAGTCCCTGCTGAGCTGACTTTGAAGTACGCCTCCAGACGACTAAGTGTTTTAAATGTCAATAGAATTGGAGGTTGTCTTTTTTTTTTTTTTTTGGGACATATAAAACTTCTGTACAAATAGCTGGTCTAAGCACTTAAATGCTTTTAGCTCTGTACAAATTGGATCGATGGTGGGCACTTTTGCTGCAAAGCGAACCTTTCTCCTTTTTGTTTTCTATTTTATTTCATTTCATTCCTTATCTTGTGGTCGTTATTACTTTAATGAGAGTCTATTTATTTATTCCAAGGAAATCAATTCCGACACTTTCAAATGAACAACTATTTGGATAGGCTGGGCAACTCATCCTCAGGATCTTTGCCAGCGTCTGTGAGACTGTTACATGTGCACACACCCATAGAGAGAGAGAGAGAGAGAGAGAGAGAGAAAGAGAGAGAGAGTGTGTATGTGAAGTATTGATCAGTCTCTTCCTGTTGAAGCAGCAGGGTGCTGTGACAGGCAACAGCTCCATTCAATATCCTTATCATCCTCCCAGTCTTCAGCCTAACAGCAGGTCACACCAAAGCTGAAGAGCTGAAGGAACATTTCGATTCCTTAAGCCAACGAATTCCATTAAAAGACCACTAACACATTTCTTTGTTCGTAGGAACTTCAGCTTAATGAAGTGTCCAGACAAAAAAGAAATCTACTGAAGTACCTGTGTAGAGCTAGGTGAACCTTTAACTACTTACATAGTCATGATATATCAGTCAGGCAAATAAATGGCTGATATATGACCATTTTAATTAACTGCAAATGCACACTGGCTATTATGAGTTTACGATTTTTTTTATGTTTCTGAAATAAATGTCTCTTCTGCTCACCAAGGCTGCATTTATAGATCAAAAATATAGTACAAAAATGCAATATTTTGTACAATTTAAAATAACTGTTTTCCATTTTAACATATTTTAAAATGTCATTTAATCCTTTGATGGTAAAGCTGAATTTTCAGCAGCTATTGCTCCAGTCTTCAGTGTCACATGACCCCACAGAAATCATTCAAATATGCTGATTTGAAGCTAAAGAAAAATTTCTTATAGACCAATTTCGGTGTTTTGACAGTTTTCAAGTAGCAGTCTATGGTAGCCATGTAATGAAATAAAAAAGGGTACATTTGAGTTTATATTTTACAATTCTAGCTTTATTCTTGCAATTCTGAGATAATATCTCACTATTCTGATAAGAAAAATCAACTTGTCATTCTCTCTGTTCCCCTCGGCTCAGAATCATGAGTTTATATCCCACACTTCTGGATTTTTTTCCCTCAGAATAAATGAACTCGCTATTGTTTGATTTAAAAAGTTATAAAGTCCAAACTAGGAGATATAAACTTACATTTGGGAGAAAAATAGTCAGAATTGTCAAATAGCTAAATGTTATGTAAAATGGTATATGTTTAAATAGTATTTCATGCTGTAACTGTAGGGCGAATACAATATGTTCCCTATGAACTTATTATGTGAAGATTACTTAGACCTTTTGTTGTAATCAAATTTATGTTTTAAAAGTAGGTAATCACAGCAGGTTTCATCCATAGTCTGTCTGTTCAAACATCTACGTTTAGCTTCAAATGGCATCTTTGACAACAGTATTCTATAAAGATAATTTGCATTCCGATTCTGACATCCACATTTTTTCTCTTATTCCATTGATTTTACTCTTTTCCTTCCACTTGTCACAATGCGCACCCAGCTGCAAATGGCATAACTGTGACGTCTACTTCAAATGGGTCTATTATCATAAGCGTTGATATTTTAATGGAACTGGTGTTACCACTTGTTAGGATTCTTTGTTGAATAAAAAGTTCAAAAGAACAGCATTTATTTGAAACAGAATTTTATAACATTATAAATGTCTTCACTGTCACTTTTAATCAGTTTAATGCGTCTTTTTTTAAAAATATGTATATAACGGCTAATAAATGTTGTGCTTATATGAATATAAATAATTAAATTTCATTACATATCATACATCTTGATTATTATATATCATCAATCACCCTGCTCTCTTGATCTCTCCATGTAAATTTTAACTGCAAAACATGATGACGACAACAAAATAGCTCACGAACAGATGTTGCATTGAATGCGTACAGTGTGTTGTGAAAAAAAGACTGTTGCAATCTATAAAGGCTCATGTTCACAGCTGGTCCAATGAGTAATAATCAGCAAATTTAAGTATCGAGTTCTGCATGCACCCTGCTGGCTATAAAAGGGACATTTTTCTTGCGTGCGGGCTCTCTCTGATTAGATTAAGTGCAGACATGATACAAATGAAAATCATATTTACGGTACACCGTCATACATCTAGTGCCGACCCGTGTCAAGTCTGGGGGGAGGAGAGCGCGCTGGAATAATGGAACAGTCTCCAGTGGAGACAAGAAGGCACAGCCACTATTTTTAGCAAATTAATTTAAGGCTCTGAATAATTAACTGATAATTATCTGGCAATCAAGTGTGAGATAAAATGATCTCTCACAGTTTCTCCAGCAAAAGCTGAGGAGCTTTACAGGGATGTTCAACTGACAAGGAGAATGAGACGCGTATCCTGAAGGCAAGTGGATTTGCGAATCATTAATGTCTAATGAGTGACAGGAAAATGGCGCCCACACAATGTTTGTTTGTGACATAACAGAGGGGATGTGAAAAAGCTGTCTGCTCCAGCCGGGGCTGATCAGAAACATGTCGCAGAGCTGACGCTCTTTCACGCAAACACCTTAGAGAGTGTGAATATCCCTCCAGCATAGAGGCATTTTACAGCGGACAGAGTTATAGGAAATGTTTTAGAGTGCTGCTGCATGCTGGATGGTGATGAAAGCGATGGATTCATTTGTCCTTTCCTATTCAACACCTAGCAGAGAAAGCACCCTCATATAATCCAGATTCTCAAAGCCCAAACTTTTTTGAATGCAACTAAACACATTGCTTCAGTTTTGGTGAAAGCACATGCTGCCCTCCACAGGGCATGGGCCTTTGCTTATTTTTTATGATAGAGTGATGACTTCATACAAAGTTGAGGATATGCAAGGATATAATGCGGTTGATCCAAGGTTGTGGATTTCTATTAAACTAAAGATGCTGTTTATAAGAAATAAAATCTAAGAGCTTCTTGACAATGAAGCCATTCAGAAAAAAAAGTAATGAAAGGATACTTATAACTTTCAGAAAAATGCAACCTCAGGAGGAGGGCACAATAAATATGATATAAGCATTTAAAAATATTAATATACTTCAAAAATAAATAAGCTTGCCAATGATGTATGGTTTGTTAGGATAGGATAATATTTTGGCTGAGACACAACCATTTGAAACCTGAGGGTGCCAAAAAATCATAATACTGAGAAAATTGCCTTTAAAGTTGTCCAAATAAAGTTATTAGCAATGCATATTACTAATCAAAAACTGTTGATATATATATACAGAATAAAATTTAAATCTAAACTAAATATCTTCATGGAACATGATCTTTACTTAATATCCTGATGATTTTTGGCATAAAAGAAAAATTTTGACTCATACAATGTATTGTTGGCTATTGCTACAAATATACCCATGCTACTTATGACTGGTTTTGAGGTCCAGGGTCTTATTTAATTTAATTTAATTTTGTCTCTATTTATTTAATTTTTTATAAAACCAAGAAGGTCTAAGATTTAAAAAAAAAAGAAAAGAAAAGAAAATAACCATTTTAGTGAGGTGTGTGGGGTTATAGACATTTAATGCATTTACAATTAATGACTTTTCATGCTAGGTGAATTTTGTGTTACATAAACCATTTTTTTGGCTTTAATGCATTACAAATATATATTTTTCAATTCATGGAAAGTGCCTACTGTGATGATGTGGCAACATGGTGGAAAATTAGTGCTTTTTTCCCTCTCCTGGCTTTGTGCAGGTTAAGTGAAGAGAAAGAAAGAGGGATAGCGAGGGCCTTCATGCCCTAGATAACTGCACACCAGCCGGCTGGGCACTGACAGCTGATGAATCGCCCAAAGCTATGTGTTTGTGCTTCAACGTGTGAATATCAAAGTGTCTTACAACCAGTCCCCCATAATTCCCTCTAGATTCTATCTGCCTCTCACTCTTCCATCCATCTATCCATTCATTCATGCATCCATCCATCCATCCATCCATCCATCGCTCCTCCTCTTTCCCCTTTCTGAAGCTCTTTAAACATTGTTCCACTGGCATATTCATGTAGAAGCATCTGTCAAGCTAACTATATCAACCCGTCAATCCGTCTATCTCACTGTCACTTTATTTTTTCCTCCCCTGTTTCTAGTCCGGCTCTGTGGAGGCTGATATCTAATTTCAAAACACTGTACCTTCTCAGTTCCAGAGAGCTGCAGAGAGACACAAGTACAAATGGAAATGTGGATTGCGCCCAGGCATCATCTGTCTGACAGCTGCTTTCAATATCAAAAAACAAGCCTTTCACAAGCCACATAGTTTACACACAAATAACAACTCCTTTTTAATACAAGACGGAGAGCGAGAGAGAGAGCGAGAGAGCGAGAGAGAGAGAGAGAGAGAGAGAGAGAGAGAGAGAGAGAGAGAGAGAGAGAGAGAGAGAGAGAAATCTACTTTTCGGTGGTAAAACGGTTCGGATGATGGATATGTAACTGGCTGGACACACTTGACTATTGTGTCCTTTACAATAACTAAACGTCTAGGGAAGCTCAATTACTTTGGCTCTTGAGATGTGCATGGCGAGAAGGTAGGTTGACAGGCTACCTACTTCCCACAGTGCAACCTTTTATGAAATCGATGCCGCAGCTAAATGTGGCTTCCCTCCTAACTGTAGCCCTCGTCGACCGAACAGAGAAAAACACCCACAAACAGATAAATCCATCCACTTACCATAACTGTATTCTTCAGCGCGACTGACAGCGCTAGTATCAGCTACATTAGACATTTTCTCGCTGAAATAAAAAACTTCAAGAGCTACTCCAGCATCTTGCCGCTAACGAATCGTCTCTCATTATGCTCATCCAGAGTGCTATGGATCAGCTAAAACCTCTATCTGACAAGGCAGTGTCTCAGCGGTGAAAAGGTTTGACACAACCTTGACATGTTCAATGCCTGCACTTTGATTAAGGCCAGGGAAAAGAGTGAAAAATCCATAAATATATCATCAAGCCTCTGCAGGGAGAGCCATGGCGCACGCCGGCAAGCCTGATGCCTGCCCAGTAAACAGACATTTGAAAAGTCCTGTCTTCAACCTGCACAAAAGAACACTCACGTCTATTCTCCAAACACACATCTCAGAGAGACGCTTCAAATGCTTTCAAAGGATTGAAAATGATAGCAGCAGTCCACAAACACCCAGACTTTCACCACATTTATTTATATAACTAGAAGAGGTCTGCGAGCTGCGTGAATACTGAGGGTTTTAAAAGAAGAGACACAAAGAGATATGAAAGTCGACACGTTTTGTCCGCAGAGATCATTGGGAATAAGTGAGATTGATTGGACGCGCAGACTGGAGCTACTCCGGGTTGTTTACACAGGAAAAGCCACTCCAGATGCCACCAGCATGGGAGCCGCATTAATCTAAATGGAGCTCGGCACCTTCTGCAGGTGCTGGCGACAGAAACCAGCTCTAGGAAGAAAACAAGCAAACTCCATTTCCATTCGGAGGCGGCCATTTTGTGCACTTGGTGACATTCATTTGCGCAATGAGGGATCTTAGAGTCTCTCCGGCTCCTCTCATTAACATTAACCGCTGCAATTCAGAGCCAAAGCGCATTAACCCACTTACTTTCCTAATTACCTTTCCTCTGCTTTTTATTATCTACTTTCCGTCCGACCTGAGAGAGGTTACTTTGAGAGCCTGCCATTCATTACACGGATGCTCTACGCTCTGTGAAAGACGCGGAAAAATGTAAAAAATGTATTTATGAGTAAACTCTTCCAAAGGGCTGAATGGATTCGTTTCAATGTTTTAGCAAAGACGTATCTCAGTAATGAATCACTTACAGGTTTAGTAGCTTCAATACAAAAGAAGCATTCATAATCAGACCTGTATCTAAGGGCAAATTAGGTGCTTATTTCATACGTGACAGGAACTAGTCTGTTATGAATAGAGATTGGGGGGAAAAGTGAAGAGATAAATGGTATTTGCTTTTTTAACGCTGTCTATTTATATAGAGAGAGATATTTTATGCTATAAAAGATAAGTGTTTTATGCCGCAATCTGGAGCTCGGCAGTAGAAACATCTAAAATCCCAAACCAGACAGGTTCATTTCTTCACTTCCTTTAGCAGACTGCATTAACTTCAGTAAATCTGTGTGAATGCCAAAGCACTCGTTCATTCTGCTTGTGTCATTTATTATGGCAAAATAAGAGAAGATATGAACTGAGGAAAAAGCTTTGCTCTTTGGCTAATCGTAATTAGGTGCTTAATTGTCTACATCATATGCATTCTCTCGGTTGCGGCTAGTAAACATACAAAGAAATGGCTTCTTTCTATGAATAAATCAGCCTGAGCAGGAGACTGCAGTTTAACAGTCTCTCTGCTGACAGTAATTACACAAAACATTCTGCTCACATCTCAATGCATTGATCAAAAAACAATACGCACTGAAAAAGAAAATGCCAGAAATAAACCAGAACATATTTGCATTCATTTTCACATCTATCTTGGAATTGCAAAACTAACAGATATGAGTCCTGAACTTATTGATTTTAGTGTTAATTAAAGCTTACGAAAAGCAGGAACAAACAACCAGTTATGATATACTGTAACAAAGTTAACTGTTCAAAAATTGTTTCTTTAGGTGTACAACAACTTGTCGCTGCTACAGAGTGGGGTAAGTTGAGCCAGTGGGTAAGTTGACCCACCCCCTGTATCTAGGCAATTGTACACTTTTACTGTCATGTGACCATGTATTTTGGAATAACACATCATTTCTGCCAGCATGTGAAAAGGAGAAACACATGGGAGGAGTGGAAGGCACCCATTTACTTTAACTGTTTTCGGCTTGTCAATAAATGTTTGCATTACAGATGTTACATCAAAGCAAATTTATTCATGTGTAAAATATCTGATGCATATAGGTGATTTAGAAACATATAAAACCATGCAAATCATGTGGGCAAATGTTGTGGGGTTAAGTTGAGCCAATATTTTAACTTACCCCACCACAGATGCTGAAGTTAATTTAAATATTTGAAGTATAAACTGGTATTTTAATGTATACAAAATATATACATATTATGTGTAGTTTATTTGATAGGGACAGTGTACAAGTGCACCAAATCCTTCTCTGAGAACCACAAGACCACCTTTTCATCACATTATAATCAAATACATCGTTCCACCTGTAGTCCCTAATGGTCTGTCTGACATTGCAGAAAAGCTACCATGCCAAGAACATTTCGACTAAAATGTTTATTAGTTTCAGTGACATTTAGACTCTAATTCAGTTTTTTTATTTAATTTTACTCAACAAACTCTCTGTTTAGTCTGTTTTTGGAATGTTAAAACTTTGGTGTTCAACATAATGTTTCAGAAATGCAAACAATTAAAAAAAATTAAATTCATTTGATTGTTTTTTTATAAGAAGCCATAATTTTAGTACTCTTTGTCGTAGATACATTCTGATAACTTAAAAGGATAGGAAACAACCTGAAATCACTTTAGATACTTCTGCCTCATTTTCCCTTATCTTGAGACCTACATAAGTAAAAAATGTCTCATCCTCCCCACTCTCCCCTACTACCCTTAAAGGGGCATCTTTGTACCTTATTTATCTCTACAAACTCATAGTAGTACCTTAAGGGTAGATATTTATATTCTAAGGTACCAACGTGCACCATTTAGGGGTATATAGGGTGCAAAGTTGTCCCTTTATAGGTACTGTCTCAGTGACAATTGTTGCAAACGTGCAAAAAGGGACAGCTTTGTACTTTCTTTAGCCCTAACGAGTGCATATTAGTACCTTAGAGTAGTAATATGTACCCTTAAAGGTATAGTTCACCCAAAAATGAAAATTTTATGTTTATCTGCTTACCCCAGGACATCCAAGATGTAAATGACTTTGTTTCTTCAGTAGAACACAAACCAAGATTTTTAACTCAAACCGTTGCAGTCTGTCAGTCATATAATGGCAGTCAGTGGGACCCATGGCTTTGAGAGTAGAAAAAAGAAACATACACAGACAAAACCAAATTGAACCCTGCAGCTTGTGACGATACACTGAGGTCTTAACACACAAAACAATTGATCTGTGCAAGAACAGTATTTATAACATTTTTTACCTCTGATACACCGCAATGTCCAACTGTCCTGAGTGTGTTCACAACAGCCAGTGCGTGACGAAGAGCAAGCAACCATAACTTCAGTCGATCAGACTCAAAATTTGGGAGTCGGTGAAAAGTGAACACTCCCGGAAGAGTTTGAGCAAGTAAGCGTAACCTTTTAGTTTTTAATCGGTTGCAACAATCTGGATAAGCACAAGTAATTACCATTTCGAGTAGCCGCCGTACCCACAATCTGATGTATACACGTGACAGATCACTTCCACGCATGCGTCTACTATGGCAAATCACGCTGAGCTGTTGGGAATGCACTCACACAGTTGGACAGTTGGACATTGTGGTGGATCAGAGGTAAAAAATTATATAAATACTGTTCAGTTTCATCCACAGACCGATTGTTTCGTATGTTAAGACCTGAATGTATCGTCACAAGCCACAGGGTTTAATTAGGTTTTGTCTGTGTATGTTTATTTGACTCTCAAAGCCGTGGGTCCCATTGACTGCCATTATATGATTGACAGACTGCAATGGTTTGAGTTAAAAATCTTCATTTGTGTTAAACTGAAGAAGCAAAGTCACCTACATCTTGGATGCCTTGGGGGTAAGCAGACAAACATCAAATTATCATTTTTGGGTGAACTATCCCTTATAATATGTACTCTTATGGTACTATTATGAATACTTTAGAGGTAAAGAAGATGCAAAAGTGTCCTTTTAAGGGTACAGCCACGGTGACAAGCTGTTGTACCCCTACATTTACATTTTTTTGTTTATTTTGTTATTTTTCTGAGAGTGTGACAATGTGTATATCACCATTAAAGTAACAAAAAATATTGTAAAAATATATGTAAATGTAAATGCAGTAACTCAAATTAAATATTAAATGCATTAATGTTTTAAATAATTTAATTCTAATTTAGTATATACATTACAGTAGTTTGATGTAAAAAAAACAAAAAAAAAACTGTATACTCAAACCGTTGATGTCAGATTAAATTGCATGATAATCCTATAAATACACATTCATTTTTACCTTTAATTAGATTTCCAGGCGAGGTGAGCTGGAACACCAGAGAACCATCGAACAGAAACGATCCCACAAGGAACTGATAATGCCTCATCAGCCGGTATGTGTGTACACGTGCACAGGCCTGCTTGATTAGCTCATATATATCCTCACCAGGAGGATCCCGAGCCAGGCCTCACGCTGCCACGCGAGATTAGCCATAACTGCTGTTTTATGTCTGCTCTTCAATTTTCAAAATCCAATTTAAAAAAAGGGAGGGGAGGTGCGGGGGCCTCAAACGATCACACGCCCCAATATGAGGCCTATATTTGGAACAATCATTTGGAATTAGTACCGACAACGATTGGGAGCTTTATCAAATAATACTGACCGGGAACTTTGCTGCTGTTTTAGTACTTTGCATTCCTTATTCTTATGCAAATTGCCACGCTTACCATTGTGTCTTTTATTGTTAGCTAGCACAGCAGAGCCCGTGTTATAATTGCCGCAATGTTTCATGAAGTAAATTTGGAAAATGAAAGTGTTGTTGCATTCCCAGGAGAGCGGAAGCTGAACCTGTGGCACCGCAGCAGTTGAAAGCGTCCCTCTGAGAATGCTCACCGTCTCAGCTTTTTCTTTTACTCTGAAGCGTAAGAAAGAGTTAACAATCCACTTTAAGACATAGTCAAAGTGAATAAGGGAATTAGAGGAAGAGAAAATCTTATCTCCTTACATCCCCTCTGTCTCGATGAAAAGCTAGGCACTAGACAGATATGGTGTTAGAGCAAATCTCTGAGATATACTTTTAGTGCAAATTGTAACTTGGAACTGACAAGCTTCTTCCTGTGATCTCCCTGAACTGCTGTGAGTGGCAAGTACGTGGCAGAAACCGCATGGCCCTTTTTTCTCTAAATAAGTGCTGTCGTTTTCTTATATGTTGACTTACGTAATACACATTTTCAGTTTGCAATGCAGGGAAATTAATTCTGCAAAATCAATTATATCAGCAACATTTTCTCTCTCATCTTGTTCCTTCAAGGTTCTATTTATGTGCTTTAATCAAAGGCCACCTAAAAAAGACATGCTAAACACAAGCTAAAATCCTCAAACATGGGAAAGCAAAGGCATTTGAATATTCTCACAGACAAAAGAAAGATAGTGGTGAAGATATTCTTCACCGATGGAAGATAAGCAGATATTGTGAAGGGATTAAGTTATCAAAGAGGATCAAGCTGGGTGATAAGTGAGATTCCTGGCAAATATGTAAGATTGATAAAGAGACACAATGATAGCATTGTTACCACTGTGCAGATATCACACACACACACACACACACACACACACACACACACACACACACACACACACACACACACACACACACACACACACACACACACACACACATGTTGGGTTTACATGTTTTATGGGGACATTCCATAGGCGTAATGGTTTTTATACTGTACAAACCCTAGTTTCTATCGCCCTACACCTACCCTACACCTAAACCTAGCCCTCACAGGAGATTGTGCATACTTTTACTTCATCAAAAAAACTCATTGTGCATGATTTATAAGCCTGTTTCCTCATGGGGACCTGAGAAATGTCCCCACAAGGTCAAAATCTACTGGTATTCCTATCCTTGTGGGGACATTTGGTCCCCACAATGTGATGAATACCAGGTACACACACACACACACAAACACTTACTCGGCTTCTGCTAGAGCTAAGAATTCATGCAAGCAACACATTGCTGTGCCAGGCAACGCAACACCCTTATTAGACGCTATATGGAGACCAGCTGGTGATCTGAATTCTGAAGCACCTCTGAGCAGGTCAGTCCTTTTCCCTACGAGACGAAGCAAACAGGGCTGAAACAGATGCTCAACCTGTACACAGACTAATGTAATTTATAATTGGAGAAGTGACATAAAAATGAACAACAGAGGAAGAAAAAAAATACACACTTTGTAGTGCGTGAGAGGCAAATAGGCTCTGACAGAGCAGCATGTGTGGCAATTACAACTCAGTGGTAGATGAGACCGGATGGAGTGATTTCCAACAGCACTGTGGCCTCAACAAAGTTGCCATTAGAGGCTCTGCTGGGGTACTCTGTCTTCTGTTATTACTGTCTCTCTCCAGTCAATCTACTTCTCTATCATTAGGAACAAAACAAAATCTTGGTATTCAACCATTAAAAGGCAGAAGTATAAACTGGTCAATCTCTCAAAGAAACGTCCGGGTCCCCAAAATGAAGTACAAAAAACTATTAAATCATATTTTGCAAAGATAATTAGGACTGCAAAACGATTAATTGTGATTAATCACATTAAAAAAATGAAAGTTTATGTTTACACACTATATATGTGTGTACTGTGTATATCTATGTATTTATTAAAAAAATATTTGCATGTATATGTGTTTATACATTTCTGAATGCGATTAATTATGATTAATCGTTTTGCAGTCCTATAAATAACTGACAAAAGAGGGAGAGAAAGGACAGCTGTAAGGAATGTAAGACATTATTTTCATGGCAACTAAAGATACTTTCCATTAAATTAAATTAAATTAAATTAAATTAAATTAAATTAAATTAAATTAAATTAAATTAAATTAAATTAAATTAAATTAAATTAAAATTAAACAATATCATGTTTACTATTTTTAATTATTAAAATAATCTTTAAAAAGTCAGCAAAACAATTAATACTATACAACTGTACTTTACAAATGTAGCTAATCCCTTAAATGTCTTTTTTACAAACTTTCTTTTTTAACATTCATTCATTTATCTCCTGTTTTTTTATTTTTATTTCTTATTTTGAGATGAATAAGATCCAAACATTTTTTTTCTCAGTTTTTGTGAAATTCACCCAACATGCTGTTAAATGTTCTGTGTATACACTGCTGTTCAAAAATGAGAGATCAGTAAGATTTTTAGTGTATTTTGTAAAATAATCTCTTCAGCTCATTAAGGCTGCATTTATCAAAAATACAGAAAAAACAATAATATTGTGAAATACTATTACAATTTAAAATAATGGTTTTGTATTTGAATATACTTTAAAATATAATTTATTTCTGTGATGCAAAGCTGAATTTTCAGCATCATTACTCCAGTCTTCAGTGCCATATGATCCTTCAGAAATCATTCTTATTCAAATTTATTTCAGTTTTATTTAAATAAATAAATTCCTTTCAAATTTATTATCAGTATTGGAAACAGTAGTGCTGCTTAATATTTTTTGGAACCTGTGATACTTTTTTTTTTTTTTTTAGGATTTTTTGATGAATGCAATTTCAAAAGTACAAATCAAGTTCTATCAAAAAAGGAAAAAAATGTACTGACCACAAACTTTTGAACAGTAGTGTATTTAAAAAAAAAAAAAAAAAGATTTCTATTTTAAATAAATTAAGTTCTTTTTATCGTTAAATTAAAAAAGAATCCTGAATCACAGGTTCCAAAAAATATTAAGCAGCACAACTGTTTTTAACATTGATAACAAATCAGCATATTAGAATGATTTCTGAAGGATCTGGAGTAATGGCAGAAGAAAATTTTGCTTTGCATAACATAAATAAATTCTATTTTATAGTATATTAAAAAGAAGAAAAAAAAAACATGATTTCAAATTGCAATAATATTTCACAACATCACTGTTTTTTCCTGTATTTTTTTTTTTTTCAATTAACTACCTTCTCTAAAAACATTAAAAATCTTACTGATCCCAAACATTTGAACGCCAGTGTATAATTATAAAGAGTGCAATAGAGTTTTTCTAATATATGCACAACATCAAGATCAACAATCAACAAGATTCGATTCTGTATTACTAAAACATTTAATTCTCTTCTGTAGTCACCTACAAGTGTGCAATCACGTGACCACAGACACACAGAGAAGCTCATTAAAAACACAGTTACAGTATTTAATAGATAACAGCTTCTAGGCTGTAAACGATGTATGTGGGGTCACACAGAGAGTAAGCAGATGAAACTCAGGGTCGGCTTAAAATATAACAGGTCATGGCTGTGGGTTAATTGCCACAGTGGCAGGGTAACAGGGGCAGGAATAGATGTATGCAGACACTCTAGAGGAGAGAGGGATGATCTGTCTGATGGTTAAGTGCATGGCCGGAATTAAAGATTAGTTGGTCGGATCTGCGGGCCAAGGAGAGGAACGCTTCCTATCTATTTGCTCAGCCTTAAGAGGCTATGCCATCTGCTCACCAAAATTGGCAGAATTTGGCACTATCATCTGACTTCTATATTTACGCAACATAGTCTTACTCTCAAAGTTGCTCACTGATGGTCTGTGTCATTAAGCAGACTTCACGAAATGCTGTGAAAGACACTTAAGTCACCATTACAATTTTATTTCGAGCAACACATCTGTTGCTTTATCATTTAAACCCAACAAACATCTTTTTGCTAAATGTTTTGCTTTAAAACTGCACTTGTGTTGTCGTTAAACTTTATACCATGTGATTTGACATTTTGTTATCTCAAGCAATAGCATTCAGTCACTTTTAAAAGTAACCTACACACAGAAAAAAAAGGTGCTTCAGCGGTTCTTTGGTGTGATTGTGGTGCTATATAGCACCTTTTAAAATAGGTGCTATATAGCACTAAAAGTGGTACCCCTATGATTATGAGCCAAAGAACCACTTTTAGTGCTATATAGCACCATTTGTTTTTAGAGTGTACATGCCCACATACTTTTTGGGGCCACTTTGAGAGACATTTTAGGGGCACATGAGGAAAGATATGGGTCGTTCTACAGAACTGGTCCAAAGTCATAGTTGAAAAACAAATTTCTTTTTCCAAAAAATAAAATAAAATAATTGTATGTATGCAAGGTACATATTTCTAGTAATTGTGCAGTGAATTCTCATATTGTATTTCCAGAAAGTTTGGGAATATTTGTCCTCTCCCCAAATTTGTCACTACCGAAACACAGTAATATATAATTTAATTAGAAGGGTTATATTACCTTCTAAGATTTAGCTTACATTTACATTATAAATATGTTTTTACTATTTTATTAATTTTTTTCAGAGATAAAACCAATAACAGTTTAATTTTTAACAATTTTTCAAGTGTAATTTATGAGATTTGTTACATTTTGAATCCAATTTGCTTTGTAAAAGGCAAAAAGTTACTGATTTCATACTGATTTCAAAGTTAAGAATTCATATTAAGTATTAGTTTGAATATACACTGAACCAAAAACTATCATTAACATCTTAGTTGATAATTAAATATACCTTATTTTTGATGAAGCATCAAGATTGGTAGTAGCCATAATGCTTTGGGCCACATTACATCACATAATTTTAATTTGCATACTAAAATACCACTAAAATATATCCATATTCAAATACCAAAAATTTGCATAACTGTACTCAAAATTTGTTTATTTCCCTCAAATATGAGGATTATGTGTTCCCTTGGTCACTACAGAATGGTCACTACTATGGTTTCCCGTGAGTTCAGTTCAGCAGAGCTAGACCAAGGCAAGTGTTTACAGTTAAAAAGTATATAAATTGTAATTTTGTTTAGAAAATAACCAATCGTTTCACTAAATAGGACCCTTCTTCTTCGGCTGGGATTGTATACAGCCACATTTGGGATCGTTTTAAGCTGCATTTAAACTGCATTTTGGGAGTTCAGACTTGGGGCACCATAGACGTC